>NC_051283.1:32389462-32431962 GCF_015220745.1 Sebastes umbrosus | reverse complement strand
GAGAGAGAGCGTTCCTATTGGCTGAGCTCCAGCTGGTGGGCGGTGCTTGGTATTTCCTCAACAGATCTCAACATGAAATCTTGCCATTAGGAGCACCGGAGGACACCGGAGGACACCGGAGGACACCGGAGGACACCGGAGGACACGGAGGAACATGATTACCTGTCTCATGCACTACTGTCAGGACATAGTAACGTTTTATAAAAACATCTTCTTTAATCATATTTGCTCCGTTTCTACCGGCTGCTGCTTTAGAAGAAAAGAGACTTTGTCTTTCCTGAGAGCAGTCGGTGATTCAGTGGATCACTTCAGTAGAGTCAGTCGGGTGATTCAGTGGATCACTTCAGTAGAGTCAGTCGGGTGATTCAGTGGATCACTTCAGTAGAGTCAGTCGGGTGATTCAGTGGATCACTTCAGTAGAGTCAGTCGGGTGATTCAGTGGATCACTTCAGTAGAGTCAGTCGGTGATTCAGTGGATCACTTCAGTAGAGTCAGTCGGGTGATTCAGTGGATCACTTCAGTAGAGTCAGTCGGTGATTCAGTAGATCACTTCAGTAGAGTCAGTAAAACGTGTCTTTGGAGTCAGCAGATATAAATCTTAAATCCCCTTCAGCATTCACGACGTATTGACTTCTACATTGGAGGCATTCTTCAGATGTGACGGATACAGGAACTGAGTCATGTCCTCGTTCTGCTGTCGGAGCATCCGGTGGAGGATTTCACTGTGGGGGGGGGGGGAATCCATAGCCTAATTAAGCTGATAGAATCTGATCATTTGCTTTCAAGGATGATCAGCAGATCTCACAGAGACTGAGATAGGATAGTCTGGGATAGTCTGGGATGGTCTAGGATAGTCTGGCAGACACATCAGTCCCAGTCCTATTACTGGGAGCTGCTCCCATCCCAGATCACTGCCTGTTCTTCATTTCATTCAGTCACAGATTGACTCCGTTCTGAAACTCTGTCACACAGGTAAAGATGACCGCTGACAGCATCACTGTTATTACAGTATGACATTCTCTGATGGTCTTCATGAGCAGCTCTTTAATCCTTCCTGGTGGTTCATATCTCCTTTTCTTCTGAAGAGGAGAAGAAGAGCTGCTGGATGTTACTGAGAGGGAGCTACTGGATGTTACTGAGTGGGAGCTGCTGGATGTTACTGAGTGGGAGCTACTGGATGTTACTGAGTGGGAGCTGCTGGATGTTACTGAGAGGGAGCTACTGGATGTTACTGAGTGGGAGCTGCTGGATGTTACTGAGTGGGAGCTACTGGATGTTACTGAGTGGGAGCTGCTGGATGTTACTGAGAGGGAGCTACTGGATGTTACTGAGTGGGAGCTGCTGGATGTTACTGAGTGGGAGCTACTGGATGTTACTGAGTGGGAGCTGCTGGATGTTACTGAGAGGGAGCTACTGGATGTTACTGAGTGGGAGCTACTGGATGTTACTGAGTGGGAGCTGCTGGATGTTACTGAGAGGGAGCTACTGGATGTTACTGAGTGGGAGCTGCTGGATGTTACTGAGAGGGAGCTACTGGATGTTACTGAGAGGGAGCTACTGGATGTTACTGAGTGGGAGCTACTGGATGTTACTGAGTGGGAGCTGCTGGATGTTACTGAGAGGGAGCTACTGGATGTTACTGAGTGGGAGCTACTGGATGTTATTGAGTGGGAGCGTACGGATGTTACTGAGTGGGAGCTACTGGATGTTACTGAGTGGGAGCTACTGGATGTTACTGAGTGGGAGCTGCTGGATGTTACTGAGTGGGAGCTACTGGATGTTATTGAGTGGGAGCGTACGGATGTTACTGAGTGGGAGCATCTGGATGTTACTGAGTGGGAGCATCTGGATGTTACTGAGTGGGAGCTACTGGATGTTACTGAGTGGGAGCTGCTGGATGTTACTGAGAGGGAGCTACTGGATGTTACTGAGTGGGAGCTACTGGATGTTATTGAGTGGGAGCGTACGGATGTTACTGAGTGGGAGCTACTGGATGTTACTGAGTGGGAGCTACTGGATGTTACTGAGTGGGAGCTGCTGGATGTTACTGAGTGGGAGCTACTGGATGTTATTGAGTGGGAGCGTACGGATGTTACTGAGTGGGAGCATCTGGATGTTACTGAGTGGGAGCATCTGGATGTTACTGAGTGGGAGCTGCTGGATGTTACTGAGTGGGAGCTGCTGGATGTTACTGAGTGGGAGCTGCTGGATGTTACTGAGTGGGAGCTGCTGGATGTTAATGAGTGGGAGCTGCTGGATGTTACTGAGTGGGAGCTGCTGGATGTTACTGAGTGGGAGCTACTGGATGTTACTGAGTGGGAGCATCTGCATGTTACTGAGTGGGAGCTACTGGATGTTACTGAGTGGGAGCTGCTGGATGTTACTGAGTGGAAGCTACTGGATGTTACTGAGTGGGAGCATCTGGATGTTACTGAGTGGGAGCTACTGGATGTTACTGAGTGGGAGCTGCTGGATGTTACTGAGTGGGAGCATCTGGATGTTACTGAGTGGGAGCTGCTGGATGTTACTGAGTGGGAGCTACTGGATGTTACTGAGTGGGAGCTACTGGATGTTACTGAGTGGGAGCTACTGGATGTTACTGAGTGGGAGCTACTGGATGTTACTGAGTGGGAGCTACTGGATGTTACTGAGTGGGAGCTACTGGATGTTACTGAGTGGGAGCGTACGGGAGTTATTTCCTGTTCTGGTTCCGATCGATGCTGAAACTTAATTGGGGAGCAAACGGTGACATGCTGTCTAACAGCTGTGCCACTGTGATGCCACGTATCCTCGGCCGGAGAGGAGCTGGGAGTCGGGTTATTGATGGCAGGTGGCAGCGCGGGTTCCTAATTTGGTGTCTGGAAGTGTAGCACAGGGAAGACTGGACCATCTGGCACAGAGATACCTGAGCAAGGTCAGTCTGTGAGGAGGCTTCCATTAATCAGCCTTTGTTATGGACGAGGAGGGAGGACAACAACGAGGCTGCTGTCCTCACAAAGCTCTCAATGAACCACATGGATGTTTGATAGAATGAATGGGATGTCTGACTGTTCGGTTGCTGTGACGACACACATGAACATGTTGGAATTAAAGTCGTCAACGGGTCATTTGGATGATCTAACTCAGCACCTGTTAGTGCAGCCGATCATGTGTTTAATCCCTTCCAGGTGTGAGTTAGTTCGTTAGAATGATACGGCGTCTTCACAGCCACTTCGGACTGTTTGGGATTTTATATTCAATCAATGAGTGTGACCTAATTTGTTTTCAATTCTGTGTTTTGGCTCAGCGGGGTGAGACAGAAATGATTCATGAAGTGGAGGGCAAGGTGCAGAATGTAGAATCATAATAATGTTGTTCTGAAGGTTCAGAATGGAAATATGAGACACGTGACACCACAGGTCTGCAACCAGAGGTCTGCAACCACAGGTCTGCAACCACAGGTCTGCAACCAGAGGTCGATGGTAGACGGGTTTTAACCAGAGGTCGATGGTAGACGGGTTTTAACCAGAGGTCGATGGTAGACGGGTTTTAACCAGAGGTCAATGGTAGACGGGTTTTAACGTTTCATTTGTTGACAATTTTGCACATTTTGATTTTGCAGCCCTGTTACTTTTACTGCCAATCCACAAACTCTTTACTTTGACTTCTGAACCCGTTTCAGTACAAAGCAACTAGTGCCAATAAAAGGTTTAAATTCAATAGATGTCGTTTTTTTCATCAGGATCATTGTTTGAAGCGTTTGTTGTTGTAATATAATTTCAGCCACAAGAGGCTGAAGAGCACCGCGAGCCTTTATGTTCTAAATAGGACTAAAAGCACTCGTGTTTTCTCAGGTGAATTTTAATTTACATAACACACAATAAAAATGAGGAACTTAGAAAGATACCCTGGTAAAACCTTTTTTCCACCTGTTCTGCCTCTCAGGGCTTCTGTTCTGACCAGATACCAAAGAAGTGAATCACATGTCGTTCCTCCTCAGCTTTACGTTGTGTTTAAGGTGAACTAGCAAAGCTAGCATTATGGGAAAAGTGGGCAAATGCTCCAGACCCATTCTGCACATTCTGAAACTAAGTTGTGTTAAATCAAATGTCCTCATTCTGACACAGAACCTCTGTGTCCAGGTCGTATTCAGCACAGTAGACCTGGCTGGTTTTAGGTGGGAGGTTTCAATAGGAGCCATGCTAATTAGCAGATCCATCATACTGTCCTGACCGTTGGTGTGCTGATGTTAGCATTTAGCTCAAAGCACCGCTTCCACTCCTCTCATTAACGGGTATCATGTGAATGACTTGAATAAGCAACATGATCCACCTCCTCCGTTTCAGGTAATGACCAACACAAATACATGTTCTGCTCTTAGAGAATACAGAAGAAGCTCAATCCTAAAGGTCCTTAAAATATGGTAGTTCTGTTCAAATAGAGTGTTAAAGCAGTAATTGCTCGGTATGCAGGTTGAATGGAGGCAAACCAAACACATATAGAAGCCCGGGTAGGGTCGAGAGGAATACTCAGAGGAGGGGGTAATTAATCACTGCCTTCTCAGCCAGTCACATTACAGCCCTCACACCTTTTACTCAGCAGAGCCAGACTCAGCGGGGCGAGACAGACATGATTCATGAAGTGGAGGGCAAGGTGCAGAATGGAGAATCATAATAATGTTGTTCTGAAGGTTCACAATGGAAATATGAGGACATGTGACACCACAAGTCTGCAACCAGAAGTCTGCAACCAGAGGTACAATAGATGGATTTTAAAGTTTAATTTGTTGACAATTGATCCCGTTCTGATAGTGCAGTCCCGTGACTTTTACTGCCGATAAACTCTTTACTTTGACTCGTGAACCCGTTTCAGTACCGAGCAACCAGCGCCAATAAAAGGTTTAAATACAACAGGTGTTGTTTTAGTTCTGCTCCAACGCAGCGCTGGCAGCACATGCAGACAATCCCTCCCTCCCTCCCTCCCTCCCTCCACGCCGCTACCAGGTGAGCGAGGAGCCCCAGCAAACGGGCGCCATTCATCTGCATGCACAGCCAGCACTGCGGCGATACAGAGCCGGCCAACACCGGCAAAGCCTCACCCCGAGCCGGCCCTCGGTGAGGGAACAGGAGGAGAAGAGTTAAATAGAGAAGCTGTCGGTTTCATTACTTTGTATTAATGTAATAAATATACAAATGTCAATTAGATGGTAATCTGCATGAGAAATCTGTTTTAATAATCATCTGCTTATAGTCAGACCGACGTGATCACTACGAGAGTTTTCCTCTGTAATACAATAGTGACATGTAGACTGATTATATTCATTCCCCCGGTGCAATGTTAGTCCTCCTGGTGCAATGTTAGTCCTCCTGGTGCAATGTTAGTCCTCCTGGTTCAATGTTAGTCCTCCTGGTGCAATGTTAGTCCCACTGGTGCAATGTTAGTCCTCCTGGTGCAATGTTAGTCCCACTGGTGCAATGTTAGTCCTCCTGGTGCAATGTTAGTCCCACTGGTGCAATGTTAGTCCTCCTGGTGCAATGTTAGTCCTCCTGGTGCAAGGGAATTGTATCGGTACCATTGGACTCCCGAACTGAAGGTCCGATCCAACAGCACGGCTGGATGTGCTGAACTATAGAACATAATTAGAAAGGGATCTGATGTTGATGTAGATGAAAAAGCAACTAATCACATTTGACATATCGAGCGCTCTTCTGTTCCGGCGGGACTCAAGGGCACGCCACGTGTTCGCATTAAGCGACGCTATTAAAGGACGCACCTTTGGCCAAGTGGAGGCAATTTACATGTGAATGAGGCTCAGTCCTGTTGAGGCACAGCGAGAATGATTCATCAGCCTGGCGACCTTGCAGAGAGTCACCTCCAGCTGTTTGGAGCCGAGGTCCACCGAGAATCAGGCCAGAGTTAAGACTGGTCTGCTGTGCCGGGGAAAAGAAACCTGCTTGTTTCAAAGTTGTCTAGTTTGGGACAATGTGGAGGTTTGGGTGGGTGGGGGGTGCTATGAATGAAAGAGTGGAGTGTTTCCAATCTGTGGCTTTTATATTGAGCTGAAAGGAGTTGTTTCTGGGGGATTCTGAAGGGCACTGGAGACCCAACAGACCAACTTCTACATGTTGTCATGTCTTTGTGGTTTGTTCTTTTAAACTACACAGATTCCACATCTCTTTGAAGACTGGAGTTGTAATACCATTGTCCCTGCACATTATATATGCATGGTCTTCTGTACAGCTTTGAAACTGAATGAAAGGTCCTGATGTACCACTTAGAAACTCAGATTTACTCTACCACCATCTCACCGGAGTGTCAAACCGTGTTTTCAGGGTTATCAATGACAAGAACTTTGGAACATGTTGTGGACATCTTCAAACTGTGGGTTTCCATGTTTAATGTGCCTCTCTTTCTTTGTACTGTATCATGTAACATTTTACTGTGATGAAAACAGTAGAGTTTCACATCATAACATCATTCCTACCGCGATCCAAAGCTTGTGTCTGTGTGTCCGCAGCACCGCGACCGATGGACGGTGATCTGTGTCTGGGGATCCCCCCGAACACCACCCAGCTCTGCCATATCAGCTGTCCTGTTGAGTGTGAGGTGTCTGCGTGGAGCGCCTGGGGACCCTGCACCTATGAGAACTGCCAGGACCAGGCAGCCAAGAAAGGTACTGTGAGAATACGATGCCACTGTGACATGGAGTAGTTCATGGAGCTCTAAAGAGATCTCACACTTTGGGCCTTGCTTTCCCAACATTGGGCACATGTGATTCATACTAACGGATGGATGAATATCGAAATCACCGTTTGCATGAACATGTCAGCCTCATCATCACATCTTTGCTGAGGAGTTTCAGCCATTTTCAACCGATGAAATGCCATGTTTTCTAAATGTGGTAATAAGTGTGAACATTAACAGCAGCGTTGACGTGATTCATCCCAGGACAGTCATGTAGTTTACAGCTGGAGTGTGCAGTACCTCTTTAAGGTTCCTGTGTTGTCACTTCAACACTCATCTCTCCTGTCTGTCTGACTTTTGGTACCAGAACAGTAGCATGTGATGTGTTTAGCTAATGCAACCGATCCTCCAGATGTTTTAGTGGAGTCTGTGGTCAGCTGCTGAACATACTGGATATTGCTGATATTGCCCAGCCCTATACTGTAGGTTGCTCACATTTGTACATGCAGGTGTACATATGCAACTTAACGAAACATCTCACACCGTCATTCTGCGATATTACTCCATGTGTGTTCTGGATGTATCTTCTATGTGAGTATTAATCATTAAATATCAAAGTCAACATCTGGGCCTCGTGGCAGCACCAGAGGAGGGCAGAAGTTTGGAGCATCATCAACCTCTCTGGCTGTTTGTCGGCTGTTGCAGCAGGTTGTGCTAGTCCATCAGCGGGGTTGACGCGGTCGCTGCTTCAGCCCTTAATTATCCCTGGAACAGCGGCGTCCGCCATGACTAATGCATGTTGACTCTGCCTTAATGAAGCGCCTCAAATGAAAGGGACGGCTTGAAATCCTCCTCCATGCATCTTAATGATGGATCCGCTCCCACTCGCTCGTCTTCTCACTATACTCTACTTCTGCTCTTCTCTCGCTGTCGTCTTATGCACATAATGGAGAGTGAACATGAACACGCACACACGTCCTCCAGTGTGTGTACCCTACGCTCATTAACTGGACCGATATGGACTAAAAGTGCATTCAAATCTTTTCATCAGTCGGCTGTGATTACAACACCTTAGTTAGTCCTGTATGATCCACTGGGTTAGAGACCTTTCTAGTATCTGACCAACAGTTAGGGTTGAGGTTTACATCACATTCCTTTTCAACTCTTTAAGGCCGGTACATGCAATACATTGTATTAAATAAAATAAGATTGTGTCAAGCATAAACACACATCATCAACATATTGTTTTCTCCATGAATAGAATCAGATAAAGTGACACCCATGCTTCTTGTTATTGTCTTTTCAAGATTCTAGAAATCACAGCACAGATCCCATCCTCTCTACAACCGTCTGCCAGACTCAGTCAGACCCTTAGTTCAGCTTTAAAACTATTTATCTACATCTCATGCTTAAAACATCCGTTAAGTTGGATGTGAATCCTTTTTTCATTGCCTTTATCAAACAGGCCACAACAGGTGTTGTTGCTGTGCGTTGGTATGAGGAGCTGATATCCTGAACATGAGAGGTCATCATGGGATTGTTTCCATGTATCTCTGTCTTCAGTCACAATGAAGCATCCAGCTCTGACAGCTGCTGCTATCTTGCAGCCAGGCCATTCATAATACACCCTGCAGATAGCGAGTGAGTGACGCCTGATAGAATTGAATTCCCTGCACCCCGAGCCTCATCTCCCTTATTGCCCCCCCATCCCTCCCATCAAAGGGTCCAGACAGGCTGGCCTGGCTGATTAAATAAAGGTTTTTGAGGGGAAAAGAAAGATAGAAATGAAATGGAAACGGATCCTTCCATCTCCACCTGAGTCCTGCAGGCACTCCGGCTCTCTGCTGCCTTATCGGGCCGGAGCAGGAGTGTGGATTAGGGGTGGGGGGGGGTGACCTTGGCTGGGCTGGAGCTAACATCCCCCCTTCCCAGGACCTGGGACACGGAAGCCCGTGCCCTTGAGCAGAAGAGACGACACACACGAGAACGAACCACAGCTGAATTAATGGATTCCTGCATGCATTCGTCACTTTGGATGAAAGCTGCTGTAACGAGAGGAGAAGAAGAAACATTCATTATGTGAACTTCTTCTCAGAATCTCTGTCAACTTCAGGCTTAATGGACTGTCTCATTAACTTCAGTATTATGGTTATCATAGAAGGCCCACTGTGACCGCAGAGTGGAGTTAATGACCTTTCCATTGCACATCACATCTGATCAAATTGCAGCAAGTTTTAGCTCAGCAGATCCCGGGTGGGGGGGGGGGGGTTGATCAGCGTGTTCATTTACTTCATCAAGTTCCCGTTGTTCCCGACAGGCTTCAAACTGAGGAAGAGGAAGATCGTCAATGAGCCGACGGGCGGGACGGGCAACTGCCCCCACCTGGTGGAGGCGATACCGTGTGAAGAGCCCAGCTGCTACGACTGGCTGGTGGTCACGCTGGAGGAGTGCATCCCCGACAACGACAAGGAGTGTGGACCGGGAACACAGATCCCACAAGTGCAGTGTGTCATCAGTGATGGTGAGTACACACATGCACACATCTGGATGCTGCTACATATCCTGATGTGTTGATGCACATCGAGTCAGACCTGCTGTGCAATGTGACTCGGTTGATGCATTGATGGTGTGTGTTGCCTCTAACTGCGTGCAGCACTGTGATCGAGTGGTGCCGCGCCAGCAGAAATGCGGGCGTGGTTCTGGACCGTTGTGGTGAAGTGGGAACTGAGCAGGAAGGCAAAACTTTTGATTTACAAGTTGATCCACATTTCAACCTTCACCTATCGTCTCTCGGTAGTGACCGGGAGAATGAGATTGCCAATACAAAAAAAGAAATGAAATGTGTTTCCTCCGTAGGATGGCTGGACTCACCCTGAGAAATAGAGCAGAAGCTCAGACATCCGGAGGGAGTCAGGGCAGAGCTGCTGCTCCTTGTTGAAAGGAGTCGAGGTGGTTCAGGTCTCTGATCAGGATCCTTCCTGGGAACCTTTGGAGGGTCTTCAGTCTGTGGCTCTATGGCTTCTCCAATGTGACGATTTGCTGCTTCTCATTGTACATTCAATACCTTTGAGTTTGGGACTGTTGTTCAGACAACACAGAACATCTGAAGACATCGTCCGGTAGTCGGAAATTAAGATTTTCATATTCTTTTGGAAAATTCAGACAAAAACAGAATCTTCAGGAGATCTGGTTTCAGGCTGTCAGGTACAGGTGTTTGTAACGGTAAACGTGCACAACACTGAAGAAGAAGAGGCTGTGTTGAACCCAGGAGCTAATGCCAGATAACTGGAGCTGTTTTCTGCGTTGTGTGGAGGTCTGGAGGTCTGGAGGTCATGTTCAGTATGTTCTGGGGCCGTTTACTCCGTTTACTCCGTTTACTCAGTTTACTGAGCTCTGATCGCTGCAGAGTCTCTCGGCTTCTCTCTGAACCGCTCCGCTGTGGGCCCTATAGCCTCGGCTCACTGCCCAACATCCTAATTGCTGTACATGTTGTAGGGAGATATTCCTGCTATTGTGTGAGCTATTCAAAGCTATTTCATTGTGTGTGTGTGTGTGTGTGTGTGTGTGTGAGTGTGTGTGTGTGTGTGTGTGTGTGTGTGTAGCTGCTCTCCCCTGGGTTGCAGCAGAGGCGACCGGCCAAAACTGTGCTGGAAGAGAATGTGAGGCAGGAAAACAGTGCTGGCACGCACACACGCACACACACACACACACACACACACACACACACACACACACACACACACACACACACACACACACACACACACACACACACGCACACGCACACACACACGCACACACACACACACACACACACACACACACACTGTGACCTCAGGACTAAACACCTGCCTTCTTGTTCATCCCTCCCCGTACCACTGTAGCAGGGACCCAGCAGGCAGACCAACACATTAGCATCAGTAACAGTGTTCAGCATTATAAAGAGCAGCACACGTTGCTGATGTTGCTGTTTGCGTCTGAAAGCAGATCCTTCACTCGTCTCTCTGAGCCGTGCACGCCGTCTCTCTGAGCCGTGCACGCCGTCTCTCTGAGCCGTGCACGCCGTCTCTCTGAGCCGTGCACGCCGTCTCTCTGAGCCGTGCACGCCGTCTCTCTGAGCCGTGCACGCCTGTTACCTATTCACAGCGTTGGTGAAGATACTCTGAGAGTCTTACAAGCTTCTTCACATGGGAAGAGGTTAAACAACAGTAAAGCTTTCTACAAGACAGATCCAGAGTTTGACTTAAAGCTGCAGTAGGCAGTATATTTTTGGCATCATTGGGCAGACATCCCATAATAACCTTTCAGCATATTGTAATTGAAGTGTTCTGAGAGAAAACTAGACCTCTGCTCCTCCTCATGGCTCTGTTTTCAGGCTTTAGAACATCAAGCCTGTGACGGGAGACTTTGACCAAGTGGAAGATAAAAGTTCTGAGTGGCAGACTAAAGAAAAAGCTTGTCTGCTTCAGTGGCAGGAAGTGAAGAAAGTTAATTTCAGACCCTGAATGCAACACATCCAGACTTCTTATTCACTTAATGCTGCTGCATCACTCATCTAAACATACGTCACGTTTCAACAGCGAGCCGGGAGCAACACAGTGTCACACTCTGGATCTGAAAAGCCCTGGGCTATACAAATAAACTACACTATATAATACATGTATATATATATATATATATATATATATATACATATATGTATATAACCACTGACAACAGAAGCAGCATGACTGACCGTGTGTCATTTACAGAAGAATAAATGAGATGGACCAACAGCAGACTCTACAGAAGACTCTCAGCATCTACCAGCCTCTATATTCCGTTTCTACTTCCAGCGTAAACGGAGCTCAAACTTCCAGAGCGTCTTCCAGAGCGTCTTCCAGAGCGTCTTCCAGAGCGTCTTCCAGAGCGTCTGCGTACAGCAGCGAGAGGAAGAATAATAAAGAACTCGTCTTCAGGGAAGGAACAGAAAGCAACGGTTTCTCTGTCTTTGATTTCTGTTCATTTTGGTTTATCAAATGTGTTGTAGAATTTCTGATACTGAGGTTAACTTCAGGTTAACTTCAGGTTAACTTCAGGTTAACTTCTGGTTAACTTCAGGTGAACTTCAGATTAACTTCAGGTACCTGCGTTCCAGGTTCTGACTACACCAGAGGTCTCTTCTCTGGGACCCTGGTTGCTAGAGCAGCGGGCTTCACTCCTCCCGTAGACTCAGCTGATAACAGATAACAGACTCACCCCCCGACAGCGACGTCAACACGACCCAGAACAGAGAGGAGAGATGGAAGAGATGCTAAAGCTCTCACAGATTCTCTGAGGCTGTCTGAGGAAAAGCAAATATTAAACATTAACAGATGAACTGCAGGAGCCGGAACACCGTGAGACAATTGTTCTGATACATAAAAAAAATATATATATATATTTTCTAACAATGGAAAATAAAAAGCGTGAGAAGTGAAGAGTGAAGAGTGAAGATGAGCCGGTAGAACATCCAGCAGCTACAGATGAGGGATGTGAACAGCTTCATTCATGTCTAACTGAAATATACAAACTCACTTCTCATTAGTGAATCAATTATTATTATGACCTGAATATCATAATCTCATCCAATATCTTAGTTTCCTTTTCAAGATGATCTGAACTGAATGTGTGTGTGTTTGTGGGAATACGACAATTATGGGTAGATTCCTGAACCATAACACAGAATACTGCTAATGAGGGCTCTGGGGAGAGAGGGAGAGAGAAGGGGAGAGGGAGAGAGAGAGAGAGAGAGATGGGGAGAGGGAGAGAGAGAGAGAAAGAGAGAGAGGGGGAGAGGGAGAGAGAGAGGGAGAGAGAGGGAGAGGGAGGGAGAGAGAGGAGGAGAGGGAGAGAAAGAGAGAGAGAGAGGGGGAGAGAGAGAGAGAGAGGGCGAGAGAGAGAGACAGAGAGAGAGAGAGGGGGAGAGAGAGAGAGACAGATGGAGGGAGAGAGGCGGAGAGAGAGAGAGGGGGAGAGGGAGAGAAAGAGAGAGAGAGAGAGAGAGAGAGAGATTGTTCATCAGATTCCATATTACTCATAATCAGGTCCCGTTCAGCGGCTGCAGTGCTGCATGTTGCTGCATGTTGTTGCATGTTGCTGCATGTTGTTGCATGTTGCTGCATGTTGCTGCATGTTGCTGCATGTTGCTGCATGTTGTTGCATGTTGCTGCATGTTGCTGCATGTTGCTGCATGTTGTTGCATGTTGCTGCATGTTGTTGCATGTTGTTGCATGTTGCTGCATGTTGCTGCATGTTGCTGCATGTTGCTGCATGTTGCTGCATGTTGTTGCATGTTGCTGCATGTTGTTGCATGTTGCTGCATGTTGCTGCATGTTGCTGCAGTGATTCAGTGATGAACATCCTCCTCTTCCTCTCTATGACTAATTATCTTGATTTATGTCTACTGAGAAGTTAAAGGGAAAGTGTTCTTGAAGCATGATGTATTATGGAGCAGTAGGACATGTGAAGACTGCTGAGACCGTCCTCTGGGGGACTTCTCAGTCCAACTGTAGACGCTGTTATGGGAGGAAGGAGGACATGTGGACTCATTTGATCAAAGAGACACATTCATGACTGACTACTATACAGCAGGTTCACCATGTTTCACCTTTAACATGTTTCACCTTTAACATGTTCACAATCTGGGTTTACTTCAGCAGAGATAAAAGCTCAATTACAGTTGTTTTTCCAAATGTAGTTCATTATATATATATATATATATATATATATATAAATATATAAATATAGAGAGCCACATCAGGTGGATTTTAGTACGCTGGAGAGTGTGTCATGAGACGTCACTCACCGTTTTTAAACGGTGTATTCTACAGAGGTTGTGGTGGATTTGTTTTGCTTGACAATAATAGTTGTATTTGGTTGCAATATGTATCTGTAGCTGTGTTACACCCCACCCTAACAACACTAACACTGACCCAAACCAAACACAGAACACACCTTTAGGACTCGCAAACCCACAGCATTTATTAACAAGACAATGTGAAACAGACAATATATCAAGTCCTAAGCTGAGAGGCAGCAGAACCAGCAGAACCAGCAGTCCCCACACCTGAAGCCTCTCTCTTCTGCTGCTGGCACAGGAGCTTTTAAGCACCTCCTTCTCAACCTCGTTTAGCAAATGCAGCACACCTGGGCACCTCGTTGAGGAGTGCAGCACACCTGGGCACCTCGTTGAGGAGTGCAACACACCTGGGCACCTCGTTGAGGAGTGCAGCACACCTGGGCACCTCGTTGAGGATTGCAGCACACCTGGGCACCTCGTTGAGCAATGCAACACACCTGGGCACCTCGTTGAGGAGTGCAGCACACCTGGGCACCTCGTTGAGGAGTGCAGCACACCTGGGCACCTCGTTGAGCAGTGCAACACACCTGGGCACCTCGTTGAGGAGTGCAGCACACCTGGGCACCTCGTTGAGCAGTGCAACACACCTGGGCACCTCGTTGAGGAGCACAGCACACCTGGGCACCTCGTTGAGTGTGTATTGTGTGTTGTTTAACAGCCTATGAGAGGCGTGTGTTTGTCAGTGGCCATGTGTCAACAAAGTTTCTTCACTTTCCAGTCAGAGGAAGACCGATGCCTCACTCTAGTTTTATTTTGGGTCTAGCACCAGAACCGCTGCACAGTTCACCTCTGCTAACACCTCCATTATGACTTCTCCTTCAGCCAACCCTCCCATATCCATCATATCATATTCATCCTCTTCTCTTCCATCCCTCTATCCCTCTATCCCTCTATCCCTCGGGGACTCTTTATTATCTGAATCTATTGAATAAGTCCAGGTAAGTAGTTTCAGGCCCAGCCATAAAAGAAAGTCATCAAGGTGACCTCGTCTTCATCGTTCATCCTTTCTTCCTCCCCTTCCATCGTCTGAAAGGCTCTCAGCTAAAGAGCTGGAAAGCTTCCTTTCATACGGAGCCCCGTTCAATCAGTCTTATTGGTAAATTAGATTAGCACAGCCAACTGTAGCGTAGACTACAGTATAGAGTGTGTGTTGACCAGCGTAGACTACGGTATAGAGTGTGTGTTGACCAGCGTAGACTACGGTATAGAGTGTGTGTTGACCAGCGTAGACTACAGTATAGAGTGTGTGTTGACCAGCGTAGACTACGGTATAGAGTGTGTGTTGACCAGCGTAGACTACAGTATAGAGTGTGTGTTGACCAGCGTAGACTACGGTATAGAGTGTGTGTTGACCAGCGTAGACTACAGTATAGAGTGTGTGTTGACCAGCGTAGACTACAGTATAGGGTGTGTGTTGACCAGCGTAGACTACAGTATAGAGTGTGTGTTGACCAGCGTAGACTACAGTATAGAGTGTGTGTTGACCAGCGTAGACTACGGTATAGAGTGTGTGTTGACCAGCATAGACTACAGTATAGAGTGTGTGTTGACCAGCGTAGACTACAGTATAGAGTGTGTGTTGACCAGCGTAGACTACAGTATAGAGTGTGTGTTGACCAGTGTAGACTACAGTATAGAGTGTGTGTTGACCAGTGTAGACTACAGTATAGAGTGTGTGTTGACCAGCGTAGACTACGGTATAGAGTGTGTGTTGACCAGCGTAGACTACGGTATAGAGTGTGTGTTGACCAGCGTAGACTACAGTATAGGGTGTGTGTTGACCAGCGTAGACTACAGTATAGAGTGTGTGTTGACCAGTGTAGACTTCAGTATAGGGTGTGTGTTGACCAGCGTAGACTACAGTATAGAGTGTGTGTTGACCAGCGTAGACTACAGTATAGAGTGTGTGTTGACCAGCGTAGACTACAGTATAGGGTGTGTTTCATTATCAACAACTAGAGTGAACTCGTGCAGCGCTCCACTAACAAAAGACATCATGGAAGCCATCAGTTTTGTACGGACATGTCAATGATTTCCTTCAACATCTATCACGTGGAAGTCAAGGCTCCATATGTCCCCCGTCCCCGACACCATCCCCACCCCCACGGCCATGTGGCGTCCCTCAGAGTTTCTCTTGACTGGCCTCTTATTGATCTCTTGTTGTCTCCATCTGATGAGAATGGATCTGTTTCTCCCCGGGGTCCCAGACGTGTCACTCGACTCGCTGGTTTTCATTCTTCCAGCCCTTCACAATGAGATTTTCATAGATATCCGTCAGCGACAGGATGGGATGAGGATGAGGACAGCCTGCAGATCTAGATCAATACTGGCCACGTCAGCATCTCAGAACCCCCCCACCCCCTCCTCCAAAAACAAAGACCAACCCACATCAGCGTCCTCTGATGATTTGCCTCTGTTGGCCGTACGATATGGCTGCATGATGCTTTCACACTAGAAATTACTGGGTTAAAAGTTGACCCAGAATAAGTTTGTAATGTTGACATTGACATCCTTCATCCTGACAAACAGTCATTATTCACACAATCACAGAGGTCTTCATGAGGTCAATGCAAACAAAGGTCCTAATTAAGCATTTCAAAAACACCTCACGCTGTTGTTTCATCGGGAGGACGATCAGAAAAATCTTCCCATTCATTCTTTGAACTTTCATGTAAAGACATTTGCAGATACTTAAACCAATAAAATATGGAGATGTTTTCAGTTTTGTTGACTTTTAGAGGAATATATTGTATTTTACTGCTCTGATCAATACCCCGGATCAATACTGGCTGTCTGTTTCTGGGTGTCTCCAAATGTCCATCTTTGTTCTTCACCTAAAAGATAACAATGCAGAATGCTCATCGTCGTGCTTTTGGAAAGTAACACGCACATTTGTGTTTCTAATTTCCCTTTTGAATGAAACTGTTGGTTTGTCTCAGCACAAATATGAAAATGTAAACCTTTTGAATGATTCTGGTCTCTTGGCTTAATACATCTGTTATTGACTTATTAATGAGAATATGAAGCACATTCAGGCTTTTCATTTATTTATTTTATACCCTAAATGTGCTTTTGTCCATGCAGGTGAGTATGTGGAGAGGCAGCTCTGCCGTGACGCCATCCTGCCCATGCCGGCCATCTGTGAGGTGCCTTGCCCAAAGGACTGTGCCCTGAGCCCCTGGACCGCCTGGTCTCTCTGCTCCCACACCTGCTCTGGAAAGAACACCGAGGGCAAGCAGACCAGAGCTCGCTCCATCCTCGCCTACAACGCAGGAGAAGGTAAGAAGCCCTTGTACAGTCCTGCAACAGGAGAACAAAGGAGACACACTGGTAGAGTCTACATACTCTACTTCTACAGGCTACCAAGTGAAATGAATGATTGTGTGTGTTCCTCTACAGCGACTGCAAAGGTTGTGGCGTGGGTCACTGTGATGCAGGGTAAGAAGTGACCGGAAGGATAACATGCCTAAATCACAGTGTTTCTATGTATATATATATATATATATATATATATAATATGTTCTCATCATAAAAGGATGTTGCCTTTGCTTCTGTTCAAGGTCCTTCCCTGCTGTCAATGGTCAAACCAATCTTCGGTACATTCATTCTTGATGTGATTTTTGCTGATGTAGTACGTAGTCTCCATCTGTTTAATAACTAGAGGGATGTAGAAATGTGTCTACCTTGATGGAATCTATTCCCGGCGATCTGCTGGCCCAGCAAAATCCCTGTGCTGTTAGAATAGAAGAGAAGCTCTTACACACTAGTAGTAGAAGTGAATAGAAGAGAAGCTCTTACACACTAGTAGTAGAACTGAGTATCCCTTAGCATGAAGACACCCCGAGGTGAGGAGTGGGTCTCTAAAGGATGCTGAAGCGAGCGCCTCTAAAGCCCAACCCTCCAAGCTGTGAGAAGTGAGCCGTTCTCACCAAACCTTGTGATGAGATGAGAGGAAGCGGGAGGCTGCATGGTTAGCGTCTGGCTTGGCAGCAGATCAGAATCTTATCTTTTACGTCCCTGCTATCATTTGAACTGCTCTCATCGTGTTGACTGCTGGACCACATTAACTTAATCACAACAAGGTTCATACTCTACATAATAGATCTGCATGTGAATGGATCCTCCTACTCCATCAGCCGTGCTGGGCTTCAGGAGGACCGTGTCTGATAGATGATGAAACCCAATAAGATCTCTTCTAAATGACCCTGTGTAGGACATGATGTCACACAGAGGTCAGCCATCTCTTCTGTCTGAGTCCAGTTCAGACGCTCCATCTCTGACTGGAGGATGTCGTTCGATGCCTTCTGAGGCGTTAATGGCTGACGTTCTCCTCGGGGGGTTCTCTTCTCCGACGTGAAAGCTGCTGCTAATGACCAGGTTTTGTGGTGAAGAGAGTCACATGGTGTGCACACCCCACCTGGGTCCATTCCCGGATCCTGGCTCTGTATTCCCCCCCGGGTCATCTCATCTCTGCTGTCTCTCTGATTGATCTCTCAAAGCTAAAGGCTCACTGCTAGCCAACCTGTATTCTGTTTCAGGGCTTTGATGGAGGAAATGGAAACCATTATGATCTCTGTAGCTGTAGCTGTGTCCTGTCTGGCCAAGCACACTACTATACTACTGCTGCTCTATACTGTACTCTGATGCATTGTCGGGTTTATAGACAAAGACAGAAATACGACCTCATACATGTGCAAAGTGTTCCAAAGGGAACAGCTGCTTCTTGCATGCACTGCTTAAAGTAGTAATGTACAAATTCCTCTTTCATTCTTTGGTCGGCTATAATACAGTTATCACTTTTAAATCATCATACTCAGTACTTTTATTTATTATATTATTATTATTATTATCTGTTGATGAAATGTGATTTTCTGAAGGTAGTTCTCTTCTCTTCGTCCAGCCAAGTTAGTGGATTCGTTTACTCACTGCCCAGTCTTTCTTCTCCTCAGTAAAGTCCCACTAGACTTCAGTTTGTTGTTCAGAAAGTGGACATCCAAATTGTGCTCTTTGTTTCTGTACTCCATGGAGACTGTGAGCAGTTCAGTGCCTTTCACATTGAAAGACACATTGCTGTGCCACAATTACTTAAATTAGAGTAATATTAATACATGTTATCCATATACCGTAGTACAATACATGTAGGGATTGTGCTTAGGTAGAGCTAGGAAAAGATCATACTGACTTCAACGACTCACGAGACACATGGGACTAACGATACTAATGAGTCTCATGACAAAATAAGTCAACGTTGAGTTTTAGTTTCACACGGGACGCGAACAGTGGACGCCGGGGTGAAAGTCCTGTGTTTGTTTGACCATCCATCCTTAGCGGACTTCTCGATTTTAAATACTACGTCAGCTGCTCTGATCATCTAATAATGACGCAGATGGGTTTATATTGGAGTTAGTTACTCATACAGACGCTAAAGGACGCCGAGGGGCACTGACCAAGAGTCAGTAATGGAGGAGTTGGGAGTGAGAAGATGTTGGTCTTTGCCTACGATTGATGATTCTATACGACCCTTTATACCCAGAACCCTTCCTGTATTAGTGCTGATGTCCTCTTAGTTTCCATCTGTAGTACAGCTGAGACATTGACGCTGGTTTGTGTCCCATCATTTCTCAGGTGGAATCCAGTGTCCCAATATTAGCGCCCTGCAGGAGATGAGGAACTGCAATGAGCATCCGTGCACCGTGTACCACTGGCAGACCGGCCCGTGGGGGCAGTGCATAGAGGACTCCTCCATCCCGACCGGCAACACGTCTGTGGGCCGAACACGCGGTGACGATGCCTCCTGCTCAGTAGGGATGCAAACCCGCAAGGTCATCTGTGTCCGGGTCAACGTGGGCCAGGTTCCTCCCAAGAAGTAAGATTCCACATCACGGCTTATACGTGCCATTCAGGTGTGATTAAAGTACATGAATATCATTCCATCTCTGTTACACACAGTGAACCACAGGACTATTCATCTGGTTGTTATTATTATACTTCATATGATTACACGTAGGAAGGAGTTACCAAGGTAAGCAAGTCTTTTCCTGGGTCCAGGGCTCATGAAGTCAAATACATGGTTCATGTTTCTTTTCCTGTAAAGACAGTAAAGATGGAAGTTGGTACGCTTTCCCCATTGAAACTCATCAGTAGAAAAGAAGAAAGCACCTCTGCTGGGTTAGGGTTAAAGCCCGTGGAAATAACTGAAGGAGAGGGTTAGCGTTAGGGTTAGGGTTAGGGTTAGATTAGATTAGGGTTAGGGTTAGGGTTAGTGTTAGGATTAGATTAGATTAGGGTTAGGGTTAGGGTTAGTGTTAGGATTAGATTAGGATTAGGGTTAGGGTTAGGGTTAGGGTTAGGGTTAGGATTAGATTAGGGTTAGGGTTAGGGTTAGATTAGGGTTAGGGTTAGGGTTAGGGTTAGATTAGATTAGGGTTAGGGTTAGATTAGATTAGGGTTAGGGTTAGATTAGATTAGGGTTAGGGTTAGGGTTAGATTAGATTAGGGTTAGGGTTAGGGTTAGATTAGATTAGGGTTAGGGTTAGGGTTAGATTAGATTAGGGTTAGGGTTAGGGTTAGGGTTAGATTAGATTAGGGTTAGGGTTAGGGTTAGGGTTAAAGCCTGTGGAAATAAGTGAAGGAGAAAGGTTATCCATGACTCGAAAGGCACATTTCAGAAAGAAACATCTGATCACCAAGCTCAGAGTTCTGCAGCTCGCTGTAGCTAGAAAGCTGATAAAAGATTGAGCAGTTTAAATGAGTTAAATGAGTTCTCTTCTACATTCACAGTCAGCTTTGGTAGATCGGACAACCTACAGCTGGTGCTGTCGGTTGTTCCCAGTTGCATCAAGCCTTTACGAGGTCTCTGATTGACTTGCTTCTTCTCCAATAGCAGCCGCAGATGAGGCTTCTGGGTATTGTAGTATTTAGAGCCACTGAGCATAAACTGATGCTAAAAACATGATTTCACAGAAACAGAGGTGAAGAAGTCTCCTGTCTGATCCCGAGCACACAGCTGATAGGTATATAACCAAAGCTCCTGTGTTTACACTGGGGAACAGATATGTATAAAACTAGCAGCTCCTCACACCCCCACCTATATGATCTGCTCTTTAACGTTCAATGTGAAGAAAGATTGAGGGAATCACATTTTCAGATGAAAATAAATTAGTAAATTTGAATTTTGGCACATATTATTATCTGGAGCTATCGGCTCTGCATGTGAAGAGATTTTGGTGTCTGAAGTGTTCTGGTTTCTGTCTGTAGTCTGAGTAGTATTGACCAATCATGTCTGAGCGGGCTTTGGTTGAATGTAGGTAAACAGGAAGCCATCGGCTATCGTCTGTAAACTGGCTACTTGGGGATCAATCTGGTCGTAGACGTCGTCTCTCAACTCAACACGTTGCCCGCAGAGGCTGAATCGCGATCGGACCGACAGCCGACGGGTTCCCAGATTGCTTCAGTTCTGATGCTTCCGTTTGTATACGTGAAAGGCAGCCTTGGGTTTTGGTTGCAGACTCTGTTTGCACATTGTGCCGTTTAGTCTCCTGGTTAGTCTGTTGTTGCTGCTGTCTGGCAGAGGTGTGAGCTGATGAGCTGTTTTAAGCATCTGGGTCTGTTTCCCCCCTGAAGGCATCTGCTGGGAACATGAATTATCTATTTATTTATTCAACAGAACGGGAGCGTTCTGGCAGCGCGGCGGCACTACGCTGGCAGACCCTCCCCCAGCCCCTCCAGCCCCCATGCTGCGTATGGAAATTAATCTCACTTTTGATTCCTGCGCTGACTCCTGAAACCAGCGTTACACGCTGAGCAGCGAGCCGCCGCCTTGGGACACACTTTCACATCCAGCATGGACCGCTTCCACCAGCAGCAGCAGCAGCTGTGGCCACGATGACAGGAGGACACCTCCACTAAACACAGACTGGCATCGGATCAGTCTGACGCGTCAGCATGATAACAAACATGAAATATGTATTAGGACATTCATTAGGTGTCATCAGGTTCAAATCTGGTAAAAAACGATGATAATAAATATATAGATATATTTTAACATATCACACGTCTTCTCTTTGAATAGTAATTGAACCAGTGCTCTGCCAGGGGGGATTGTGAGCAGAGCTAATTTCCCGGTTGGCTCTACTAACAGATGACGCCTCTACTTTTCTTTAGGGAATG
The DNA here is from genome assembly GCF_015220745.1 of Sebastes umbrosus. Taxonomy (NCBI): domain Eukaryota; kingdom Metazoa; phylum Chordata; class Actinopteri; order Perciformes; family Sebastidae; genus Sebastes; species Sebastes umbrosus. The sequence goes on along the minus strand of NC_051283.1, from coordinate 32,410,250 downwards.
GATTTCTAGATCTAGGAAAGGGTTAATTTTCAGTGCAGCCCGGCTAATGACTACTGATGAGAGGAAATGCAGACGTTTGCCTATTAAGGAAATGATTCTCAGAATGTAATAATCATCAGAGAGGAAACGAGACTTTGAGATGCAGAAAACATTGTGAAACGACAGTTTGGGCTCATCGCTGCAAAAATGAAAACTCATTAGACGAGTGTATCACAAATGTCTCTAAGGTGTCCCCAACTTCTTTAGCATTGATGGGTTCACACTGACATTTCCATTTTCTACATCCTAATTCATAAGGACAAGAGGAATGTAACTTTCCTCACATCACTCTGTGATAAGCTTCAGTAACTCTTCCACCCGTTTCCCTCCATCACTGCTTCTCTTCTGTTCTGTTCCTCCTTTAACTGGTCTACAAAAATAAACTACACAAACCAAACATAAAGGCCCTTTGTAGAGATACCAGGTGTTAAAGTAAGACATACTGTATGTTGTATTTAGGTATTAGGTGTCATTATTACACTGTGTGTGTTTCTGGGAGGAGAGTCTCCACTTTAACCTCGTTGGTTCATTCCAGATGTAATGAGCTGCAGTAAAGAACTACAACATGGAAACATGTCTACACGTTAACTATCCTCTGCTACAGTCACAGAAGACCCAGCACGGTTCCTCTGGCTCTGATCCAGCACATCTCCATCCCACTTTAAAGGGTTCTCTGTGTGTTTGTCCTTCCAGGTGTCCAGAGAGTCTGCGTCCAGACACCGTCCGGCCCTGCTTACTGCCCTGCAAGAGGGACTGTGTGGTCACTCCCTACAGCGAGTGGAGCACCTGTCCGTCCACATGTCGAGCAGGTGGGTTCTGTTGGCTTCTGTGTGACTGCTTGTCTGTTAATGAAGCAAACCAAATCTGCTCATCATTATTTCAGCATCAGCAGAGAGAAATCCTCATGCACTCAGAATAGCATTATATAGCACTGTGACATGTTTGACCCTCTGAGAGCCGCCGATGACTTCACTGTCTCTCGGAAGCTCCGGTAGGTTCAGTTTCAGGGTGAATCTACAGATATATGAAACTGTGTGTGTGTGTGTGTGTGTGTGTGTGTGTGTCTTTGCTCAGGTGGTAACATCAAGAAGAAGCAGTACAGGAAACGTATTATCATCCAGTTACCAGCCAACGGGGGACAGGACTGTCCTGAGGTGTTGACCCAGGAGAGAGAGTGTGACGCTCCGTCTGTCTGCCAAGGATACAGGTAACTATATTACTATATTACTATATTACTACATTACTATATTACTATATTACTATATTACTATATTACTATATTACTATGTTACTATATTACTATATTACTATATTACTATATTACTACATTACTATATTACTATATTACTATATTACTATATTACTATATTACTATGTTACTATATTACTATATTACTATATTACTATATTACTATGTTACTATATTACTATATTACTACATTACTATATTACTATATTACTATATTACTACATTACTATATTACTATATTACTATATTACTATAACTATACAGGTAACTATATTACTATATTACTATATTACTATATTAATATGTTACTATATTACTATGTTACTATATTACTATATTATTATATTACTATAACTATACAGGTAACTATATTACTATATTACTATATTACTATATTATTATATTACTATAACTATACAGGTAACTATATTACTATATTACTATATTACTATAACTATACAGGTAACTATATTACTATATTACTATATTACTATAACTATACAGGTAACTATAGTACTATATTACTATATTACTATAACTATACAGGTAACTATATTATTATATTACTATATTACTATATTACTATATTACTATAACTATACAGGTAACTATATTACTATATTACTATATTACTATAACTATACAGGTAACTATATTATTATATTACTATAACTATACAGGTAACTATATTACTATATTACTATAACTATACAGGTAACTATATTACTATATTACTATAACTATACAGGTAACTATATTACTATATTACTATAACTATACAGATAACTATATTACTATATTACTATATTACTATGTTACTATATTACTATGTTACTATATTACTATATTACTATAACTATACAGGTAACTATATTACTATATTATTATATTACTATAACTATACAGATAACTATATTACTATATTACTATATTACTATGTTACTATATTACTATGTTACTATATTACTATATTACTATAACTATACAGGTAACTATATTATTATATTACTATATTACTATATTACTATATTACTATAACTATACAGGTAACTATATTACTATATTACTATATTACTATATTACTATATTACTATAACTATACAGGTAACTATATTACTATATTACTATAACTATACAGGTAACTATATTACTATATTACTATATTACTATATTACTACATTACTATATTACTATATTACTATATTACTATATTACTATAACTATACAGGTAACTATATTACTATATTACTATAACTATACAGGTAACTATATTACTATATTACTATATTACTATATTACTACATTACTATATTACTATATTACTATATTACTATATTACTATATTACTATAACTATACAGGTAACTATATTACTATATTACTATATTACTATAACTATACAGGTAACTATATTACTATATTACTATATTACTATATTACTACATTACTATATTACTATATTACTATATTACTATATTACTATATTACTATAACTATACAGGTAACTATATTACTATATTACTATATTACTATATTACTATATTACTATATTACTATAACTATACAGGTAACTATATTACTATAACTATACAGGTAACTATATTACTATATTACTATAACTATACAGGTAACTATATTACTATATTACTATATTACTATATTACTATATTACTACATTACTATATTACTATATTACTATATTACTATATTACTATAACTATACAGGTAACTATATTACTATATTACTATATTACTATATTACTACATTACTATATTACTATATTACTATATTACTATATTACTATATTACTATAACTATACAGGTAACTATATTACTATATTACTATATTACTATATTACTATATTACTATAACTATACAGGTAACTATATTACTATATTACTATAACTATACAGGTAACTATATTACTATATTACTATATTACTATAACTATACAGGTAACTATATTACTATATTACTATGTTACTATATTACTATATTATTATATTACTATAACTATACAGGTAACTATATTACTATATTACTATATTACTATAACTATACAGGTAACTATATTACTATATTACTATATTACTATATTACTATATTACTATATTACTATATTACTATAACTATACAGGTAACTATATTACTATAACTATACAGGTAACTATATTACTATATTACTATATTACTATAACTATACAGGTAACTATATTACTATATTACTATATTACTATATTACTATATTACTACATTACTACATTACTATATTACTATATTATTATATTACTATAACTATACAGGTAACTATATTACTATATTACTATATTACTATGTTACTATATTACTATATTACTATATTACTACATTACTATATTACTATATTACTATATTACTATATTACTATAACTATACAGGTAACTATATTACTATAACTATACAGGTAACTATATTACTATATTACTATATTACTATATTACTATATTACTACATTACTACATTACTATATTACTATATTATTATATTACTATAACTATACAGGTAACTATATTACTATATTACTATATTACTATAACTATACAGGTAACTATATTACTATATTACTATATTACTATATTACTATATTACTACATTACTACATTACTATATTACTATATTATTATATTACTATAACTATACAGGTAACTATATTACTATATTTCTATATTACTATAACTATACAGGTAACTATATTACTATATTACTATATTACTATATTACTATATTACTATATTACTATATTACTACATTACTATATTACTATATTACTATATTACTATACAGGTAACTATATTACTATATTACTATATTACTATAACTATACAGGTAACTATATTACTATATTACTACATTACTATATTACTATATTACTATATTATTACATTACTACATTACTATATTACTACATTACTATATTACTATATTACTATATTACTATATTACTATATTACTACATTACTACATTACTATATTACTATATTACTATATTACTATATTACTATAACTATACAGGTAACTATATTACTATAACTATACAGGTAACTATATTACTATATTACTATATTACTATGTTACTATATTACTATATTACTATATTACTACATTACTATATTACTATATTACTATATTACTATATTACTATACAGGTAACTATATTACTATATTACTATAACTATACAGGTAACTATATTACTATATTACTACATTACTATATTACTATATTACTATATTACTATATTACTATACAGGTAACTATATTACTATATTACTATAACTATACAGGTAACTATATTACTATATTACTACATTACTATATTACTATATTACTATATTATTACATTACTACATTACTATATTACTACATTACTATATTACTATATTACTATATTACTATATTACTATATTACTACATTACTACATTACTATATTACTACATTACTATATTACTATATTACTATATTACTATAACTATACAGGTAACTATATTACTATAACTATACAGGTAACTATATTACTATATTACTATATTACTATATTACTATATTACTATATTACTATAACTATACAGGTAACTATATTACTATATTACTATATTACTATAACTATACAGGTAACTATATTACTATTATACAGGTAACTATATTACTATATTACTATAACTATACAGGTAACTATATTACTATTATACAGGTAACTATATTACTATATTACTATATTACTATAACTATACAGGTAACTATATTACTATATTACTATAACTATAAAGGTGTGTGGTCCTATTCAACATAAACACCTGCATACGTTACACACGGACAACCTCCTAGTTTTTACAATTAGCAACCATCCCCCCCTGCATCTAAATTCAAGACGCCTCTGATTGGTATACTTCTTCTTCTTCTTCTTCTTCTTCTTCTTCTTCTTCTTCTTTAGGTGGAAAACCCACAAGTGGCGGCGATGCCAGCTGGTTCCATGGTCGGTACGTCAGGACAGTCCTGGAGCTCAGGAGATCTGTGGACCGGGCCTGCAGGTTCGGGGTGAGGACAGACACACACACACACACACACTATATATATTCTCTATATGAACCATAGACTGTATAAAGAGCTGGACAACATGTCCCCACTGTCTCCCCCTTTACGGATACGGGAGGTGTCATCTTGAGGTTCTGATGGTGGTGATCTGGGACCGCTGATCACTTCGTTCCATCTTTATATTCTCTCTTTGCTGGAGCCTGGGATAGTGGATCTGGCATCAAAGCGGTACCTGGGGGGCGGCATACTACTTTAATGTAGCTGTAAATGTTCTGGGACTGAGAATGAGGGATGTGAATGTTACAGTTTAAGTGTAACGGAGTCTCAGATATCGCTTTCTCAACTCCACAATACCAATGAATAAAAGCACAGGTTTAACAGCGGGGGTGTTCGGGTAGAGAGTCTCCCAACATGCACCGTTCATTTAAGGTGACCTGGGGTCTCAGGGAGAATCGAGACAGTCGACTTGTTATCGGTGCAGTTTGAACTTTAATGTTGGGGGTTCACAAACAAAACATCTAGAGGGAACGTGATGTGTACGACGCAGAGAGGTCTAATATATCGGGATGCATGTAGCCGACAGATTACAGCCTCCAAACAGGATGCAAGGCGAGCGTCAGTCAGAGTCAGTGACAAAATCACTCTGATTACATTGTTTTCTGTTGGAATGAACTAAATGGGCGCGAGCGACGAAGCGCAGCGCTGCACGGTGAGAAGTTTTGAGCTGAACTTTTGTCAGACGCCCTGTTTCTATTTATTCCCGACGTTTACTTTGAAAGTGACACAACGGACGAGGAACGGCTGACAGTATACGATGCCTCCTCATTTTACTACAAACACCTGAATAAGGAGGCAGCAGGCTGGAGATCAGCTGGAGATCAGCTGAGAGTTTACTGAGGCTACTGTTGGCTGGATTGTGTCGCAGTATAAAACCTGTGTTTTGTGTTTAAAAAGCACAAACATTGAAAGATAGCGAGTACTACTCACCATCTTTAAAGAGGTTACGTCTCCAGTCTGATGATGGAACGTAGTTTGTGTTCGTAACGGAACAGAAAGTGCACATTTGTAAGTAAATAAATAGACCATAGATCTGTCTTCTTATCTTGTTGGTTTCTTGTTCTGTCAATAAGAAGACAGGTTGATATTATTCATCTTTACATTATTATAAAGAATAGAAGATGTATTTCAGACTGCTTCTGAGCTCAGACTCCCGTTAGACTCTCAGAGACGGAGGAACATTATCTGATTCCAGTGATGAGCATCCTGCTCCTCCATCTTGGGAGGCTGCTGTCATTATGTTCCATTACCTGTAACAGTATCCTCTGATCTGCAGAGACACAACTCAATACCAGCCTCTTACTACTCACTCAAATCAACGCATGGAGGCAAATAGACGCTTTACAGCCCTTACTTCTATTTCCCATGAGTGTGTGAGTGTGTGTGTGTGTGTGTGTGTGTGTGTGAGTGTGTGTGTGTGTGTGTGTGTGTGTGCGTGCGTGTGTGCGCGTGAGTGTGTGTGTGTGTGTGTGTGTGTGTGTGTGTGTGAGTGTGTGTGCGTGTGCGTGTGCGTGTGTGTATGTGTGTGTGTGTGTGTGCGCGTGCGCGTGCGTGAGTGTGCGCGTGCGTGTGCGTGCGCGCGTGCGCGTGTGTGTGTGCGCGCGCGCGTGCGTGTGTGTGTATCAGAGAGGAAGACTGAAGGACACCCTGAAATAATGCCTTTTTATTCCTAACGTATTGTCCCCTGTGTTTTCTTGACTAAGGTCATTTTGAAGCGTCCGTCCAGCAGCAGTGTGTTTATCACATCAGGACGAGCTAAAGTGAACTACAACTGACTGCTCATTTAAACCATTAGATCATCTTCTTACTGTTTGTCCAGCTCAAACTATGATAGATGGGTTTACAACAAGATGTGGAGCAGCTTTCTAAAAGATCAAAACTTCCACAGGTCCATGTGTTTTATCAGCAAAGACGTCATCGGAATACGTTTACTAAACGTATGACTTACAAAGAAGGAGCAGCAGCACAGATCAGATCACGGATCAGATCACAGATCAGATCACAGATCAGATCACAGATCAGAGCACAGATCAGATCACAGATCAGGTCACAGATCAGGTCACGGATCAGATCACGGATCAGATCACGGATCAGAGCACGGATCAGATCACGGATCAGATCACAGATCAGATCACAGATCAGATCACAGATCAGGTCACAGATCAGATCACAGATCAGAGCACAGATCAGATCACAGATCAGATCACAGATCAGAGCACAGATCAGGTCACAGATCAGATTACAGATCAGGTCACAGATCAGGTCACGGATCAGATCACAGATCAGAGCACAGATCAGGTCACAGATCAGATCACAGATCAGAGCACAGATCAGGTCACAGATCAGATCACAGATCAGATCACGGATCAGGTCACGGATCAGAGCACAGATCAGATCATAGATCAGGTCACAGATCAGATCACAGATCAGATCACAGATCAGATCACAGATCAGGTCACAGATCAGATCACAGATCACAGATCAGATCACAGATCAGAGCACAGATCAGGTCACAGATCAGATCACAGATCAGGTCACAGATCAGATCACAGATCACAGATCAGCACATTTAAATGATATTGCATACTTTTATTTTTTGAATAATTGAGAGGTGAAATATTGTTTTTCGTAAGAATACCGGTCCCTCCTGTTGAGATGTCCAGTCATCGTCTAAAGCTCAGCAGCGTTCTGAATGTCTGCATGCAGAGTGGATGTGTTATTTAGGAAGCTGCTGCGTCTGCAGGCCACGTCTATCTCTCATCTATTAGAGATCTATCTCTCATCTATTAGAGACCTATCTCTCATCTATTAGAGACCTATCTCTCATCTATTAGAGATCTATCTCATCTATTAGAGATCTATCTCATCTATTAGATGTCTTTCTCTCATCTATTAGAGACCTATCTCTCATCTATTAGAGATCTATCTCATCTATTAGAGATCTATCTCATCTATTAGATGTCTATCTCTCATCTATTAGAGATCTCTCTCATCTAGTAGAGATCTATCTCATCTATTAGAGACCTATCTCTCATCTATTAGAGATCTATCTCTCATCTATTAGAGACCTATCTCTCATCTATTAGAGATCTCTCTCATCTAGTAGAGATCTATCTCTCATCTATTAGAGACCTATCTCTCATCTATTAGAGACCTATCTCTCATCTATTAGAGATCTATCTCATCTATTAGAGACCTATCTCTCATCTAGTAGAGATCTATCTCTCATCTATTAGAGACCTATCTCTCATCTATTAGAGATCTATCTCATCTATTAGACGTCTATCTCTCATCTATTAGAGATCTATCTCATCTAGTAGAGATCTATCTCTCATCTATTAGAGACCTATCTCTCATCTATTAGAGACCTATCTCTCATCTATTAGAGACCTATCTCTCATCTATTAGAGATCTATCTCATCTATTAGAGACCTATCTCTCATCTATTAGAGATCTATCTCATCTATTAGACGTCTATCTCTCATCTATTAGAGATCTATCTCATCTAGTAGAGATCTATCTCTCATCTATTAGAGACCTATCTCTCATCTATTAGAGACCTATCTCTCATCTATTAGAGACCTATCTCTCATCTAGTAGAGATCTATCTCTCATCTATTAGAGACCTATCTCTCATCTAGTAGAGATCTATCTCATCTATTAGAGATCTATCTCATCTAGTAGAGATCTATCTCTCATCTATTAGAGACCTATCTCTCATCTATTAGAGATCTATCTCTCATCTATTAGAGACCTATCTCATCTATTAGAGATCTATCTCTCATCTATTAGAGATCTCTCTCATCTATTAGAGACCTATCTCTCATCTAGTAGAGATCTCTCTCATCTAGTAGAGATCTATCTCATCTATTACAGATCTATCTCTCATCTAGTAGAGATCTCTCTCATCTAGTAGAGACCTATCTCATCTATTAGAGATCTATCTCTCATCTATTAGAGATCTCTCTCATCTATTAGAGACCTATCTCTCATCTAGTAGAGATCTCTCTCATCTAGTAGAGATCTCTCTCATCTAGTAGAGATCTATCTCATCTATTAGAGATCTATCTCTCATCTATTACAGATCTATCTTTCATCTATTAGAGATCTATCTCTCATCTATTACAGATCTATCTCTCATCTATTAGAGCCTGTTTGGACAGAGCTATAGGGGCTTACTGTCTGGAGGCTTAGTGGAGCATCAGACTCATGTTCTCATCATCTAAACTGAAGTTGACCATGAAGTCTCCATCCTCACGATGACTTTATTCGCTCCTCTTCCCCTGAAGCCGTCTCGTGCCGGAAGCAGGACGGTGGGCAGGCAGACATCGAGGCTTGTCTGAAGTTTGCCAGCTCCATGCCGCCCATCACACACCCCTGCCAGCTGCCCTGCCAGGAAGACTGTCAACTCAGCAGCTGGTCCAAGTTCTCCTCCTGCTCAGCCGACTGCGTAGGCGTCAGGACCCGCAAGAGGATGCTGGTTGGTGAGTGGCTGACTTCCAGATTACATCAATATTTAGAAGAAGATCAGTGGATGGGAAAAACTGAATTTGAATTTGAACTTTTTTATTTGTGTAAAGTTGACTGAGTATCCGGTAAATCTAAATTCCTCCAGTTCCACCAGGAACTGCCCTAATCCAAGCAGGGTTCTAACCGCTGGGGGCTCCGTGACCTGTTTACAGACCAGAACATCCCAACATTAACAAAGTCAACAGTTAATATGTTGGGTTTTTGTTGCAGGGAAGAGCAAAAAGCGTGACCAGTGTAAGAACCACCAGGTGTATCCCCTGAGCGAGACCCAGTACTGCCCATGTAATAAATACAACGCCCAGCCGGTGGGCAACTGGTCGGACTGCGTCCTACCGGAGGGCGGCCGCCTGGAGGGGCAACTGGGCATGAAGATCCAAGGTGACATCAAGGAGTGTGGCCAAGGATACCGTTACCAGGCCATGGTGTGCTACGACCAGGACAACCGCATAGTGGAGACGTCTCGCTGCAACAGCCATGGTGAGTGGTCCATGCTCTAATACGTCACTGACCTTCATCCTAACTCTTCTTCATCTTTACAACTGACAGTGAGGATCACAATGAAACACTGATTCAAATGAACACCAGGAAGGTTTCCTCAAACTGCTGACAAATCATTAAACATTTACAAGTTACAGCATTTAGCTTCAACACATTAAGAATCACCAGGTATTTAGTGAATGTGTCCGTATTATTTCTACATGTACAACTCGTCCAGGTTAAACAGAAATGGAGTTTATGTCTGACTTCCATCATTTATACCCATGTAATAAACTCTCAGGAGTGTTGTTGACCAGTGTGACCAGTGTGACCAGTGTGACCAGTGTGACCAGTATGACCAGTACGACCACTGTGACCAGTGTGACCAGTGTGACCAGTATGACCAGTGTGACCAGTGTGACCAGTGTGACCAGTATGACCAGTGCGACCAGTGCGACCAGTGTGACCAGTGCGACCAGTGCGACCAGTGCGACCAGTGTGACCAGTACGGACAGTATGACCAGTAAAACCAGTATGACCAGTATGACCAGTGTGACCAGTATGACCAGTATGACCAGTATGACCAGTGTGACCAGTAGCTACTGGTGGATAATGTTAACAAACATGTGATGGACATCACTGCCACCGACATTACTGAATCCGTTTGCTGATCTATTTTCTAACCATTACCAAGTAGTCTTGGTAATGGTTTCACAACGTTAATCACGTGGCATTGTGCGATACGAGACTGATAGGAAACATATTTATGAAACATATTTATGAAACATATTTATGAAACATATTTTTGGTTCAGAAACGTAAATATTCTACGTATCCCATTGGTTTGCAGAAACGTACAATGCCAATGTTTTTTTCTGGCGACTTTTTTGCACGAAGCCTCTCAGGGAGGAGAACGGAGCCGATAATCAGAGACCTGGGTTCTCACACTTTCTCCTACCAGTCAACTGTGATGTCTTCAACTATGACCACGATCTCCTTCTAACTTTGACCACATAGTTCTAGTGTCCTAATCTCAACCTACCTTAATAGAGATGACCGATCAGAAGATGATGGAATGTCTATGTCGCGAGGCTCGTATGTGTTGTTGTGGAAGGCACCGACAGTCACTGACTATTGTTGGAGGTAACTCGTCTTAAAATATGGACCGCAAAGGAGACAGTCCCTGAAATGGGACACCACTGAATACCACCACTTGTCTCCACAGATTTCTTAATTTGAGTCCTGCTGGATGCTCAATGCATAAGGGTTAGGGTTAGGGTTAGGGTTAGGGTTAGGGTTAATACATTAACTCACTGGAATAGGTAAAGCAGGCTACAATTGTTCTTCAGTTAGCAATCCTGTCCAAATAGTTGGGATGAATTGACCTGATAGACTGATGACATTTGACCCCACTAAGGGTCAGTTATCAGTGAGTCTTTCTAACAATCAATCAGGGGAAGTTGGGGATGTGTTTGCTGCCAGCGGTCTGAATCTGTCGGTCCACTTAGCGGGAGCTGTATTAACATTCACAGTGTATCCCAACAAAGGGAGGAAAGGGAATAAAGAATCACAGGCCTGTCGTATTCTGCGTCTCGGCCCTGAGTCGATAGAGAACACATCAAAGCACTCGGGGGGGAATGAGTGTCTGAGTTTGCTCGTTGACGGTCTGGTGGTGAGTCAAAGCGTTCCTCCCGGTACGGCGCTGCTCCATGGAAACTGTCTGTAACGGTAAAAAGAAATCGGACTCCGAGTCGCTGCTGCTGCTTCCTCTCTGATTCAGGAGTCTTTGATTGGTTCTCTTGTGCTAGTGTTGGGGACGCAGGTAGGACCTGGTCTGGTTATTAGTACATATTAAAGATAATTATGAATATCAATACAATTCATAGGAATACATTTTCTTTATATTGCTAATAACGGGGCACCAAATTGTGTTGGTACAGGAGCTCAAAAAGGCATTAAAATGGCAGTCAAAAGTCAATTTGGATCTCTGGTTAATAATATATTTAATAACTGTAACCAGAAATCACCAATCAGCTACTAACAGTTGAAGGATTTAGTAATAGTGTGGTCATAGCAGCGGTTGGCATTATTCCTCCATGTTGAGTGGTGTGGGTCCCAACACTAGGGAGTATTAGGGTGTGGGGGGGTAACATGGTCATGGTTTGCTCCTTTTTGCTGATGGACGTGTCTTCTGGCTCCAGCTGCAGATCAGTGATGTAGGTTTGTTCATGGCAGGAGTCAGATAAAGCTCTGCATGGGTGAGTCTGAGTCCTCATCAGGGAGGAACCGTGAGAATGCTTTAATGCCTGAGGGAAGTTCCTGATTGGCATCAAGGCAGCTGATTGGTTTCTGGTGAGAAAATCCGTTGTTATTGTGTTTGATGTATCAGTTTGTTGTCATGTGATCGGTTCCAGGGTACATCGAGGAGGCGTGCATCATCGCCTGTCCGTCTGACTGCAAACTGAGCGAGTGGTCCAACTGGTCGCGCTGCAGTAAGTCCTGCGGCAGTGGGGTCAAAGTTCGCTCCAAGTGGCTCAGAGAAAAGCCCTACAACGGAGGACGGCCGTGTCCTAAACTGGACCACGTCAACCAGGTGAGACGGGTCTCAGTTTGAACATGTATTTATAACGCCAGATGAGAGGAAGGTTACCGTTACTATTTCACTTTAAATGTATAATTCAGTTTGATTCCTGAGTGCAATAATCTGAATACTTCTTCTCTGTTCTTCCTTTCTCATCCGTGATGGATGGATCCGTCCACAGGCTCAGGTAAGGTTTATGGTGCTTTATGGTGCTTTATGGTGATTCATGGTAGTTTATGGTGCTTTATGGTAGTTTATGGTGCTTTATGGTGCTTTATGGTGATTCATGGTAGTTTATGTTTTCACACCTTTTTCTAGATATTATTTTGGACCTTCTAGTTTCACTTCTGAAATGGTGTTATTCTTGCAATTAGTCAAATTGTTATAGTAAAAGTCCAATGAATAATAGTTTTATTTAGATATTTATCTAATGAATCATTATTAATCTCAATAAATTCAGTTCACACTGTTGCTAAACTACACGTGTCCTGTTTAGGAGGTCATTAGGAGGGCTAGTTCGTGGAGGTTTAGACATACCGGATCCGACCGGTAACTGTGATGTGTGTGTGTGTCAGGTGTACGAGGTGGTGCCGTGCCTCAGTGACTGTGGGCAGTACGTCTGGCTGGCAGAGCCCTGGAGTGTGTGGAAGGTCAGCAACGTGGACCTGAAGGATAACTGTGGTGAAGGTGTCCAGACCAGGAAAGTCAGGTAAGATGAAACCATGTCAAAGCTACGACTCAGACAGACAATCATCTGGGTTCATGTCTCTACTTCTACTCTCACTGAATACAGTCACACTCACAGCTCAAGTTCTATTTCAAAGTTTGCATTTAGAAACATGAAGCCCCAAATATCCAGAAGTGTTCTTGGCCACCTCTTTCATCAAGGATTAGTTTAGACAAGTATCCCAGCATGCACCACGATGATGGAGGAGGACTAACAGCTCTTATCTCATATTAGTACAACAACTGTTACTAAAGTTAGTTTGGAGATTCTTTCAGACAAGAAATGATATATTAATGTGGTCAGTTTATCAAAGCAGAGCTCACTGGAACAGTTCCTCTGATGATCTTTGAGATGGGATCACAGTATTCTGTAGTTTATTCAACTGATATACTTCTTTGTGCATACAGTAAGAGATGATGATTGAAATAGGACATTTATTGCAGTTAAGGCTGCACAGTGTATCTCGGTCTGTGCGTGTTTCACCGTGCTGGAGCCTTTACGTTGATCTGAAGACAATCAGTTCAGACGTGTTGACAGCGGAGATGCTGCAGGTCTGACACAGTAGGACTGTCAAAGTGACCAGGCTGCTTATTCAGACATGAGATCCATAATAAATGTCGTCAGACACCTCTAGATTCAGCCCAGTGGATCCGGCTTCTTCAGAAGGTTATATACTGTACGTATATATACAGTATATATACAGTATATATATGGTAATAGACACACAAAGTGAGACATCAGGAGTCTGGAGGAAGCTGCAGGAGAGGTGTGCATCAGTGAGACTCGCCTATGCCATTAGATTTATGTCATATGTCGTGAGCGCAATAAAACATGCTCACACAAATGATATGATTTCACACGTGCAGATATTACCTGCCACTCGCACATTATAAAGCTTTGTTTATACTGGCGTTTTTTCATACTCCACAGATGACGTGCAAGCTACGAAGACGTTTATGCTCATCTCTGTTCTTTGCAGAATTCTCTGAAATATATACGGATCAAATATTGTGTGAAGAAGCAGGAAGTCAACGAGTGTGATCAGCAAAACGCCATAAACCAAAGTCCTAATGAACTGTAAACTCAAATCTCATACTCATGGAGATACTGTACGTTATCGCCTATACACACTAGAAAGAAAGGATCATCAAGTATTAAATGTATTCTAATGAAACCGAGGTTGGAAGGTTTAATATGCTGTCAACAATAAATACATTTCAATACGTGATGATGCACAGCCTCACACGGGAAACACTGTGGCGAGCATCAAACCCCGTCACAGGTAACTCTGCTCTGCTCGCGTCAATAGACCCGACTTTAGACAGTTTGGGTACGAGAGGCACCGGCCTTCTTCTGATTGGTCACTTTCAACGTGATCCCACCCACACAGAACCATGTGTGTTGCTTCCCCCGTATCGGAGGGGTAAGATCCGCTAGTAAACAAATACAATCCATCCACTGCACACTAGCACCCCCCCGCCCGGCTTCTAGAGACATCTCCAACATAGTAATGTGTTACCTCTTCACCAGGATAGACTGCAGGTTGATTATATCCAGAGATAATTCTTCCTACTGATCAATAGCTGGACTGAATAGAGATGCTGTGATGCCGTCACAGAGGATGAATGCAGGTATAGACTCACCCCGTCCTGAACCCCCGTGTGTCCAGGTGTATGCTGAACACTATCGACGGGCCGTCTGAGCAGGTGGAGGACTACCTGTGTGATCCGGAGGAGATGCCTCTGGGAGCCCGGAACAGCCGTCTGCCGTGCCCTGAGGACTGTGTGTTATCAGACTGGGCGGTCTGGAGCGCGTGTCCACTGGTAGGAAGGATTAGTACTTTCTGTCTCTCCCTGCTTTGTGTTCACATAATGAGCTAAACAGTCTTCAAACTGTCACAACGGGGTTGTTTTGGGGCAGTTTTGCCTCCAGTTGATCATTGACAGTTGTAGCGGGCTGGTTCAGGAGAACAACTGTGCATTCTGTGATTAAAGCAACAAATTTGACGCAGATGTAGGTTTATATATATATATATATATATATATATATATATATATACTGGAAAAACAAAGTTTGGAAACTTGTGTTTGGTCGATTATTTCTCTGTTGTTACAATGCTAATTGGCATTGCATTTTACATCGTTGGAAAGCCTGTTTATTTACCTTTGCAATGATGTCTAACTTGTAAGGATCATGCATTTGCGGGATGAGCAGCACAGCTGATGATGTGGGTAGCACCCAAGAAGAATTTGCCAAAATGCTGTGCCAATGGTAAACAGTGAATTCTCATAAGGCTACCAGGAAGCCTGCAATGACTGCCCTTCACCGTCGGGCCCGTTTGCGCTGGTGTCGACAACACAGACAATGGAACCTGAACATGTGGGGGAATGTCATGTTCAGTGATGAGTCCAGGTTCTGTCTGCCAAAGTTGGATGGCAGGTCAAAGTATGGAGACGACGTGGAGAACGCTATGCTGATTGTTGAACCGATCGAGTAACAGCTTTCGCTGGGGGCATCTCCCTCACTGGCAAAACAAGGCTTGTCATCATTGAAGGCCATCTCAATGCAGGGAGATATCGGGATGAGATTCTGCAGCCAGTGGCGATCCCATATCTCCACAATCTGGGACCTAACTTCATCCTCCAAGAAACAACACCCCCCCCACAGAGCCAGGGTTATCACAGACTACCTCCACAATGTGGGAGGAGAGAGAATTGAACGGCCTGCCAAGAGTCCAGACCTCAACCCAATTCAACACTTGTGGGATCAGCTTGGGCGTGCTGTACGTGTTAGAGTGACCAACACAACCACGCTGGCTGACCTGCAACCAATCCTGGTTGAGGAATGGAACGCCATCCCACAGCAACGTGTGACCGGGTTGGTGACCAGCATGAGGAGGAGGTGCAAGGCTGTTGTGGCTGCGTATGGATCTTCCACCACTACTGAGGCTCCTGATGGTGGATTCAATCAATAAAGGGTAAAATAGCCAATATGTCTTGTTTGTTCCTTGTTACTGATAGAGAGTTCAATCATCCAATCCACCAAACAACTCAAAACAAGAGTCAGTACCAACAGGAGAATACACTGTTTACCATTGACGGAGCATTTTGGCAAATTTTTCTTGGGCGCTACCCACATAATCAGCTGTGCTGCTCATCCCACAAATGCATGATCCTTACAAGTTGGACATCATTGTGAAGGTAAATAAACAGGCTTTCCAACGATGTAAAATACAATGCCAATTAGCATTTTAACAACAGAGAAATAATCGACCAAACACAAGTTTCCGAACTTTGTTTTTCCAGTTTATATGTATGTTATGAAAAGATATAGTGGGATCTTTGATGTGTTCTGTGGTTTGGCGTCAGGGTGCATACATTACTCTGCTGCATGAGTAGGCCCACAGCAGAATCCATGTATCTGTTTACTGGAGAGGAGAACATTAACAGAGGCCGTTTGCTCATCACGTGCACATACTGTATACTGTATACTGTATACAGTATACAGTATACAGTATACTGTAACGGTACGGCTGAATAGGTCACGACCCTTTCCTCTGCTCCTCAGCCATGCAGTGGGAACGGTACCCGAGAGAGGAGCGCTTACCAGCTCCGCCAGCCGGGAGAGGAGAAGGAGTGTCCTCCGACTAAAGAGACCGAGCTCTGCAAACTAAACAGCAACTGCTTCCACTACTCCTACAACATCACTGGTGAGACTAACGGAGCGTCAGCTGGATTCAGTTAGCAGAGGCAACAGGAAGTCATGCTCTACAACTGGACTGCATTGAATACATGTGAATGTCGGTGGTACTGTATGAGATGCTGATGGAACGTCTCTCTGCAGATTGGAGTACCTGTCAGCTCAGTGAGAGAGCGGTGTGCGGATACGGCATCAAAACCCGCATGCTGGACTGCGTGCGTAGCGACGGTAAATCTGTGGACCTGAAGCTGTGTAACGAGGTGGGTGGTGTGCAGCGTTTCTCTTAAAGCCTCCGTCTGTTGGTTCATCACAAAGAGGGAATAAAAGCCTGTTTCCTCCTGCAGCTGGGCCTGGACAGGAAGTGGCAGATGAATGCTTCCTGTGTGGTGGAATGTCCCGTCAACTGTCAGCTGTCTGATTGGTCACCGTGGTCCGAGTGCACCCACACCTGTGGGCTGACAGGTATGTGTGTGTGTATGTGTGTGTGTGTGTGTGTGTGTGTGTGTGCAGTAGGCAATTTGTTCATTTTTAACAGGGAGAACGATCGGACCCGGTTCGTTCCGTTCTGTTCGAACCGACCCATGAACGACTCTTTGGGTTGAGAATATCCCGAAAATCCCATCGCCACGTTCTCTCTCTCTTGCTTCACCACTCACTTCCCACGTACACACTACGTACTCTACTCTTACAGCAGCTGGCTCTAGAAAGGATCTTTAGCGTCCTTGTGTCGGCCACCGTAGCTCTCCATCACGCCTGGCACACAGGAGAGGCTTCAGTTGGTTGTAATCTCCTCACCTCGGATCCTGCACACTGGACCTTTAAATCTCTGATGTCAATGGCCTTTTTTAGCTTCCTAACATTGGCTGTGTCCATAAAAACACAAGAAGCAATATGATTTGAAACTGTTTCATATGGCAGTAAGGCAGGAATCTCAACCAGGGTTCCTCTAAGTACAGTCTGAATCTCAACCAGGGTTCCTCTAAGTACAGTCTGAATCTCGATGTAGTCATTGATTCCATTTCATTTAAATTCCAACATGACAGGTTCTTCACACAGCTTTGCCAGCATAGTGCCTTCATCGCTGTGAGTGATCGGCAGCGATCGGCTCTCGGCGGTCGGCAGCGGTCAACCTCTCGGCGGTCGGCAGCAATCAACCTCTCAGGGATCGGCAGCGATCGGCTCTCGGCGGTCGGCAGCGATCGGCTCTCGGCGGTCGGCAGCGATCGGCTCTCGGCGGTCGGCAGCGATCAACCTCTCGGCGGTCGGCAGCGATCGGCTCTCGGCGGTCGGCAGCATTCAGCTCTTGGCGGTCGGCAGCGATCGGCTCTCGGCGGTCGGCAGCGTTCGGCTCTCGGCGGTTGGCAGCGATCAACCTCTCGGCGGTCGGCCTCTCCCACAGTAATGGGGGAAACCAGAAACGCTTCCTGATGTGAGAAACAATAACGTTATAGCCCTAAACCGACTGAGTGAGGGATAATAATGTCCTCCGGTGTAACTCCATCGGATCAGGCCATTGATTGGTGGTCCATTATGAGTGTGTGCTGTGGGGCTCAGGGAGCACTCTGCTCTCCACCGGTCCTTGAGAAGAGCAGCACGCAGAAGCAACCAGAGCAAATAGGAGATATGAAACCAATACCAGCTTTAGCTACTGTGGTAACCTTAATCTGTCCCCAGGCGATGGAGAAACAGCAGGTAGGCCTCCTCGCTTCCCTTCCTGTCTTTCTTTTCATCTGCAGGCTGGCTGCGAGGACATACTTTCCTGGAAGGGTTCATTTCTGTTCCTGAGCCAGGAATATCAATGAGCTGGATTTGTGATTTCAAGTAAATGATTATACCTGGAAGCAGCGAGGTGCTGTTATCAATCAGGCGGTGTAAAAACAGTGCTATCTTCCTGGATGTCCAACCTGTGTGCAGAGATAATCATGGCGTTGTGTATTCTCCAGCCAAACACTGATAGTGACAGCTGGCACAGGCCTTCTTTTACCCAGCATCCCTCACTGCCACCCACCGCTCAACCCCAAAACGCTGCCACGGCCCCCCGCGGGGACACCACCGAAGCATGAACACCGTACTGGAGGCCGATAACGGCTTTCTGTCAGCATGGCAAGGTGCTAGCGTCTTTTAACAACCAGTGAAGAAAGAAGCTCAGACATGACGATGATCCTTCTCATGCACTACTGTCAGGATAGACTGATATTATATTATATATACGGATAGGTTGAGCAAATATGGTAAAAAGTTATTTTTATTAAAGTTACCAACTGCAGCTTTCAGGTCAGATCTGTTAAAGAGGCCCGTCGTTTCATCGTTCTTCAGGCACATCGGTTGGTTTGTTGGGAGAAGAAGTGACAGCTGGTGAGACGTCACCCGGGGACGCGTTCCTGATAGTGTTCAACAGGAAGTGGAGGGTAACGGGACTTACTGGAGATCATATCAACTAATCCTGCGT
Source organism: Sebastes umbrosus (assembly GCF_015220745.1). NCBI lineage: Eukaryota > Metazoa > Chordata > Actinopteri > Perciformes > Sebastidae > Sebastes > Sebastes umbrosus. Next base: position 32,390,371 of record NC_051283.1, on the reverse strand, counting down.
GGATTTGTAGATGATCTCTCTGAGAAGTCCCAGAGCTCTGAGAATGACCTTTGAGAAGTAGATTCAGTTATTTGACTTGTATTGTCTCCATCCAGAGAACGCTGTAGATGAGCCCTTTGGTATCAGTATTAATGCTTCACTAAGTTTCTGTGATTCGTGAGACCTACTTTACTATTTTGTGTCACTTGAAGTATTATTGCTGAATGTGGTGTTTGTTTTACCGTGGACAGAAACCTCATGCATTCCCTCTGAGACGGCAGCTCATTGAGAGTTTCCTCACACCCCCCCCCCAACACTCCTACCATCCTCCCTTCTCATATACCCCCCCCCCATCCTGAGACAGTCACTGGTTTCATTTGAACACAACAAAGGAGTGTGAATATTAAAACATGGCTACAGGGAGTATGATGAAGTCAGCTAAAAAAGAAGAGTTGAATTATTACCCTGAGACAGAAGAACATTAAAGGAGAATCAGACCTTATTCATCCAGTAACAGAATCAGGAGCCAGGAATCAGGAAACAGTGGAAGTCACATTATGCAATGTTTGTTTTTTTATTTGGCGTTTATTAGATTTAACTGGCCTTTCTATATTCATGCTGGCCATCTTTAGAATAGCAGCTTTGGTTTGAGAATCTCCTGCAGCTCCCGTGGTGACTGGCCCAGAGGTCACCTTGACAGACAGAATAGTATTTTAAATGACTCTACACATCCACACTCTGACCTGACCGTCTTCCTCATCTCAGTCAACGTCCTCAGAAATACATAATTCATCTTCTTTCCTTCTTTTCATGTGCTGCTCTGCAGGAAAGCTGTGGAGGAGGCGGACAGTGATCCAGGCTCCCCAGGGTGACGGCAGGCCCTGCCCGGCCCAGATGGAGCAGTGGAAGCCCTGTCTGGTGAAGCCCTGC
>NC_051283.1:32371962-32384462 GCF_015220745.1 Sebastes umbrosus | reverse complement strand
ACCTCAAATTCCAGAAAACTGTAAACAGATGAGGTTTTAATCTGTAGCAGTGCCACAGTCAAAGTTTAATCCCATTATCGATGTCCATCACATGTCAGGGTTAAGCTCAGCGCTGAGAGTATTGTTCAGTTCCACAAAGCACCGTTTGGTCTGGAAGAATGACTTCCTCTCGTCACGGCGTCTGCAGTTATTTACAGCTTCTACCTCATACAGGCCTGGAGCCAAGTCCAGCTCCTACCTCATACAGGCCTGGAGCCAAGTCCAGCTCCTACCTCATACAGGCCTGGAGCCACGTCCAGCTCCTACCTCATACAGGCCTGGAGCCACGTCCAGCTCCTACCTCATACAGACCTGGAGCCACGTCCAGCTCCTACCTCATACAGACCTGGAGCCACGTCCAGCTCCTACCTCATACAGGCCTGGAGCCAAGTCCAGCTCCTACCTCATACAGACCTGGAGCCACGTCCGGCTCCTACCTCATACAGACCTGGAGCCACGTCCGGCTCCTACCTCATACAGGCCTGGAGCCACGTCCGGCTCCTACCTCATACAGGCCTGGAGCCACGTCCGGCTCCTACCTCATACAGGCCTGGAGCCGTGAGGTATCTCTGGGTTGGGGAGCGTGTACGACACTCTGAGTTCAGGTGAACCAGGAACGTCTCCAGATGGTGTGTCTATCTACGGCTGCTCTGATTGGCACGCTGCGTCTTTTTCTTTCTTTCTTCCTGCGTGCAAGCAGTGGCGTTCCCCTCATGAATATTCATAGCGAGCTCTCTCCCCGAGCATGCCACCTCATAAATATTCAGGACGCTCTGATAGATTACCATGTTTTTGTGGGCATGTGTTTTCTCTGAATGTCTGCTGGTTGGATCAGTGTCACTGGTGCTGTCTGTCTACGTTATCCAGCTCATTTCATCCACAGTGGGAACACATACTCTTTACTCCACAGACTGTACGACTCAGCAGATGAACGTGATTACCAAACGATACTAAACCTGCAACCCACAACTACACCGTGAATTCATACTCTGTATTCATACTGTAAATACAGAATAGAAGAAGTTCAGCAGCAGTGTACTTGAGGTGCTGTTAAAAACACTTGAACAGAGTAAACATGTGATCATCCAGAGCTTCAGTGCTGTTACAGGAAAACGCAGTGAATCGTCACTTAAAGGGAAAATAAATCATCTTTCATGGGTATTAATCCACTTCTGGATGCTCTCAGCCTTCAGTGTGTCTGCTGAAGGATGAATTAAAATCAAGTGCCTTAATCAGTTGAGGGATTGGAGTGTATTTTTTAGTGCTTTTCAAACTGAGCCAGTTATGAAATGATTCTAGTACCAGAACCTGTTGTACTGAGCTCAATGTGAGAGAGACAGGAACAGAGATGCTGCAGCTGCTTGTAACACTCAGCGCCTCCAGCAGGAGGAAACTGGGACACCATCGTTCCTCTTCATGGATTATTTGATTCTGTTGCTAGACTGTAATATTGTTATTGATTGACTACGAGTAGAAAGGTCTGGAACTGGTTCTGACATCTTAGATTGACAGAACACCAGATGACCTTTTGACCTTTGCTCCTCAGGTGGATGCCCGCTGACAGCCAAGCCGATGGCTGACCGATCCTGTGACCCGCCTTGCACCAAGCCACGCTCGCTGTGCACAGAGGTGAGTTCTGGACAGAGCCGTGACGAATACTGAATACATACAGTATGTGGTCAAATCCAGTCTTCAGCTTCATGGTGCTCCCTGTGAAGCTGTGTGAACAGGGAGTGGAAATGCTAAATGGACTTTGGCTTCTCTTGCAGTCTCTCGACATATTTTTGGTGTCTCTTGGTGTCTCTTGGTGTGTCTCTTGGTGTGTCTTGGTGTGTCTCTTGGTGTCTCTTGGTGTGTCTCTTGGTGTGTCTTGGTGTGTCTCTTGGTGTGTCTCTGTGTCTCTTGGTGTGTCTCTTGGTGTCTCTTGGTGTGTCTCTGTGTCTCTGTGTGAAAGCGGGTGCGCAGTAAGCCGTGTCCTGCTGTAGCTGCTACAGTCTAAGATGTGTTTCTGAGTGAAACAGAAATGTTTCTCCGACATCGTTCAGCCATGTTAGAAATGAATCGTCTGTTCAAAGCCCCGTGCGTGTAGACATCCAGTACAAAGCCCCGTGCGTGTAGACGTCCAGTACAAAGCCCCGTGTGTGTAGACGTCCAGTATGTCTGTGAGTGTTAGAAGGTGCGCTGAAGGCCAGATTGAGCCTCAGACCCCCCGCTGGGTTGAAAGCAGAGCATCTGGATAGTTTAAGGAAACAGAAAAAGGGGAGTAGAAAAGAGAGGAAAGAAAACACAATCATCTAACTCACTTGGTGCTGCCACCTGTTGTTAAGCTTTTTCCCATAATCCCCTGTGAACACGCCTGGACTGAAGCTCCGCAGGTTAAAGAACAGCTGCTAAATAAACAGCAGCCAAACAGAGACTCACAGAAAACCTGCTTTAAACAGAGCGACTCAGAATACACTGAAAGAAATGCTCCAGCACTTCTCCTGTCGAGGGTCTCGGGGGGCGATCCGAGGGGTGGGGTTCACGCTGGACAGGTGTCCGGTCAGTCACGAAGCTGACACAAAGAAAATACTATATAATCACCTGATAGTAATGAATGAATAGAGAACGGCCAGTTGCTTCATGTCTTCATGTCTTCATGTCTTCATGTCTTCATGGAGCCGGTTTCTACAACAGCTCAGAACGTCACAGTTTTTGTTCCGGCAGACAGACTTTGGTTTCAGTTGGTTGCATTCTGCACCGTCACCACTAGATGCCACTAAATCACACACACGGCACCTTTAAATACAGTATACTCTAAAACTACATTCATGATCTAATATCTTCTATATTACACAGACTGGTGACGGTTATTCCACTCAGAGCAGCTGTCAATCATGATGTCCCGCCCCTTTTCTATAGCATGAAATAACTGATTAAAACCAAAGTTATCAGAAGAAGAACACTGAACAGACATCAGCAACACGTTCTCATCTCAACGTGTTAATCAGACCGCTGGTAACGTAACTCAGGACACGAGCAGCGGCCTCCTCAACGAGAGCCTCATTGTGTTGGTTGTTCACACAGCTGAGTTCATATCCATAGTTCTGATTAATCTTACAGCTAATTGCTTATTTGAGACCATTTTATTCCTCAACCTCAAGTATTGACAAAAGAATCGCTGTAGTTTTAATACCAAAACTGAAATATGATATTGGCACCCATCAAACAATAATGATACCCAGCCCTCGTGAGGAGGAGATGTTCACAACGTAAATATATAAATCTATAAATCTATAAATCTATACGCCACCAGGCTCTATAGAACCACAGAACAGTGTTTGTTTTAGCAGGAGGAGGTTGTGTGATTCAGAGAAAGAAGCTGGATGTCTGGAGGATGAGATGAGTTTGTATGAACATTACAGCAGCACCCTCCAGAGACTGAACCCACACATATATATATATATATATATATATGTATAACTCATTATTATAAGACGGTGCTGAGCCACACGTCTCTCCTTGAGGAGATGTAAATGATCATGTCCTGGTCTCCTGCTCTGTCTGTTGCTGGTCTGTTTACACGGTCGGCTTTCTGAGGACGATTATCCTCCAGAGAGAGTCGGGAGCCGGGACCCCCTGCAGGGTGATGGATAGAGAGAGAGAGAGAGAGAGAGAGAGAGAGATGTGGAGGAGGGGAGGCTTCCCTGCACACACACACACACACACACACACACACGCACACACGCACACACACGCCCTGTCAGACAGAACAGACTGCAGTCGTGTTACTGAGCTGATTTTATAATGAGATTGAACAAATAAATCACATCTTTATCAGAGAGAGGTGCTCCGCTGTTTGTTAAAGATGCTCTACTGTATCTGTATTCCATCTGAACATGAACACTAACAGCCTCCACACCGATGTGTTCATTGTTCGTTAAAGATGCTCTCCGCCATGTTTCTACGGTAGCCCAGAACGGACAAACCAAACTCTGTTAACGTTTCCTTACTTGCTGCCGTGCTCTCAATTCAATTCAATTCAATTCAATTCAATTTGCTTTATTGGCATGACTGTTAGGTGAACAATATTGCCAAAGCGTCAATTCAATAATAATAATAATAATAAAAAAGAACAAAATAAAAACAAAAACATATATATACACATATAGACAATTCATTAAGCAAATTACAATATATAGATATTTAAAAAAGAACATGGAAATGGTGGAAAACAATACAGAAATAATTTATGTCTGTTGTTTCAATAAAACAAACAAACAAATAAAAAACAATTAACAACAATATACTGTAATATCAAATGTATATATATAAAAAAATAATAAATAAATAAAACCATGAAGTAGAGGAGTAAATAAAAGACAGATGTGTTGTTGTTGTTGTTGTCTCTCAGGCTGTGACATGCACTCAGCTTCTATGCTGATGACTCTATTTTCTCCAAGTCTCACTTGTTTTTAGGTGTTTGTAGAATTTGATGGCGTGTAGGGCTCTCTCTCTCTCTCTCTCTCTCTCTCTCGCTTCACCACTCACTTCCCACATACACACACACTCTACACACTGGCTGAGCTCCAGATGACCTACGCTGCTCTAACAACAGATGCTCTACAGAGATCCATTCACATTGACGTTATCACGTCTGTTACCTTAGCTCTTCAACACGCTCGGCGTACGGGAGAGACTTCCTCCTCGCCTCACCACTAGAAACCTCCAGAAGGGCCTCGCTCTAAAGGCATATTTAGATCACTAAAATATTAGAACAGACGTTGGGCTTTACAGTCCTCTACTGGGAAACAGGGACTCTGCTGTTCCAGAACAACATCAGAGGTTCAGCAGAACGTTTGTGTTTGTGGTGACTGCAGATGGCTTATGAAGTACAAGGCTGATTTATCCATGTCATTGTGTTAACTCTCCCTCCTCCTCCTCCTCCTCCTCTTCCTCCTCCTCCTCCCTGTCAGACGGGGGTGTGCGGCTGTGAGGAGGGCTACACCGAGGTGATGACGTCTGATGGCATGCTGGACCAGTGTAGGGTCATCCCAGTGCTGGAGATCCCCACCGCGGGGGACAACCGGGCCGACGTCAAAACCATCCGAGCCTTCAACCCAACCCAGCCTGCAGCCAGCTCGCCGGGACGGGCCGGACGCACCTGGTTCCTGCAGCCCTTCGGCCCAGGTAACACACCTCAGCACCGTCTGACCTCTGGAACAGCTGGAACACATGTTTTTACAGTATTAGGGTGAACTGTGATGTTAAGATGAACCGTAGAAGCAGAATAGAAATGAGAGTAAACGGTGGATTCTCGTGGCGTCTATCAGACACACATGGAGACGGCAGCAGGACACACTGAGACAAAGAACATCACCTGAAGACTGGAAACAAGAAGACAAGATGAAGGGAGGAGGAGGGGAAAAAAACACACAATTAGGAAATGACAGAGGGAAGGGAGGAAAACAGCAATAAGGAAAAAAGAAAGAAAGAAAGAAAGAAAGAAAGAAAAAAAGAAAGAATGAAAGAAAGAAAGAAAGAAAGAAAGAATGAAAGAAAGAAAGAAAGAAAGAAGGAAAGAAGGAAAGAAAGAAAGAAAGAAAGAAGGAAAGAAAGAAAGAAGGAAAGAAAGAACGAAAGAAAGAAGGAAAGAAAGAAAGAAAGAAAGAAGGAAAGAACGAAAGAAGGAAAGAAAGAAAGAAAGAAAGAAAGAATGAAAGAAAGAAAGAAAGAAGGAAAGAAAGAAAGAAAGAAAGAAAGAAGGAAAGAAAGAAAGAAAGAAAGGGTAAATGAATTAATGAATAAAGAAGGGAAAAGGAAGAAAATCCAGGATAAAGACAAAAGAGAAGAACGAAAACAGGAAGAAGGAAAGAAAGAAGAAATGGGGGCTGAAAGGGAAAAGAAAGGGAAGAAGGAATAAAGGAGGGAACAGAAGAAGAAAATCAGGAAGAAAATAAAAAGAGGAAAGAAAGGAGGAACAAGGAATGAAGGAGGGAACAGGAGAAACAGTTGAAACTTGTAAAGAAAGAAAGAACAGATGAAAAGAGGAGAAGGAAATACGACGATAAGCAACCATCGTTAGTTTATTATATAAATGGAATTAAAAAAGACAAAGGGACTGTTATCTCCAGCATGTTTAAATAGTGTAAATTATAATAAGTATAATAAAAACAGCTCATACATGTGACAGTGTGTTTTTATCTCTGTTCTCATTCACATGTTTAGAGATGAAGGTGTTCCAGTAGAATAACACGTTCTACATGTTGTTAAAGGTCTTCTATTGTTCTATTGATGATTCACTGACCGACAGGCTCTCAATGATGTGTTGAACTCTACCGCCCCCTTCAGCTCACACAAGGACATGCATGACATACAGTATATATACAGTATATATACTGTATATGTGCTGTATTTACTGTATATAAACTGTATATACAGTATATAGAGTATATACTCTATATACTGTATATAAACAGTATATACTGTATATACTGTGTATATATACTGTATATATGTCCCTACAGTGTATTGATGGTAAGTGTGTGTGATTGTCTGTGCAGATGGGAAGCTGAAGACTTGGGTCTACGGAGTAGCAGCAGGAGCGTTTGTTCTGCTCGTCTTCATCATCTCCATGACGTACTTAGCATGGTAACGTATATCTACCAGCTCTGATGTCCCCGTCTGTCTCTGTGTGTTCTGTTCCGTTCATCACCTGCATCCAGTGATGTAACGGAGGTCACAATGTTTAGATGTTAATATAGTAAATATTCATAAAGTGAAGAACTCTTACAAATGAAATGAGGAAAACACAGTTGATGAAAGTAAACTGATGAACTTTCCTGATTTATTTAGCCAGTTTATTATTTTAACAAATGGTATTTAATGAGGTGTGACGTCCGTTACATCACGGCCTGGTTATTCATTTATTCACTTCATTTCATTCTTTATGTTACGTTGAGTCCCTTCATCATTTCTCCTTCATTTCTTCTTTTCTTTGTTTTCTTTCTCTCCACATTCATCCTCATACTCCCCTCCCCTCCCCCCTAACGCCCGCTCAGTTATTATGGGTGTTGGCTTCGCTGCAAGTCGAGCTCCGAGTCCCCCTCAGACGGGGTTTACTGGATGGACCCGAACAGCGACTCAGAGCCGTACACCTGTCCTGCATGCCAGAAACTAGAGCAGGACGAGTTACAGCAGCACGGACAACAACACCAACAACTCCAACAGGACCAACAGCACCAACACCAACACCAACACCAACAGGACCAAAACCAACAGCACCAACAGCACCAACAGCACCAACAGCACCAACACCAACACCAACACCAACACCAACACCAACAGGACCAAAACCAACAGGACCAACAGCACCAACAGGACCAACAGCACCAACAGAACCAACAGCACCAACACCAACAGGACCAACTCCAACAACTCCAACAGCACCAACAGCACCAACAGCACCAACACCAACAACTCCAACACCAACAGTACCAACAGGACCAACAGCACCAACAGCACCAACAACTCCAACAGCACCAACAGCACCACCAGCAGCAGCAATATGAGGCAGCGCTCCAACAGCCTCCGCCATCACAGCAACCACAGCCTCCGTCACTGACACCCCCACCACCACCACCACCACACTTTGAAACTCTCATCACGTAGTCAGAGCCTCACCACACTAACTCACTGTGCCTGACGTTCACACACACACATCCAGAGCCCGTAAACACCAATCCTCCGTGGATCACTGCCAGGAGGTGAGCCGCCGTCCAGCTTCCATCCAACACACCACGTACCTGACACACTGAACTTTAGAGGTTTGGTATATGATTGGTAGCATTTAAAGATGTTACTTGTCTGGACCAAGGGGCAACACCCGGGTCTGAACAGTGAAGCCTTAAACCTGCATCTTCTCTAGCAGCCAGCAGGGGGCGACTCCTCTGGTTCTATAGAAGTCAATGAGAAAATTAGCTTCTACTTCTCTCTTGATTTATGACCTCAGTAAACATCGTAAACATGAGTTTATGTTCTCAATCTCTAGTTTCAAGTCTTCTTCAATACAGCATTATGTTCATTTAGTAAATGATGGTCCCATTTAGAGTCAGATAGACCATAAAGCAGGGAATGCTTTAGGGCGGGGCTACCTGGTGATTGACAGGTCGTTACCACGGTGTCGCTATCAAGGTGTCACTATCACGGTGTCGCTACCACGGTGTCGCTATCAAGGTGTCACTATCACGGTGTCGCTATCACGGTGTCGCTACCACGGTGTCGCTACCAAGGTGTCGCTATCACGGTGTCGCTACCACGGTGTCGCTACCACGGCGTCGCTACCACGGCGTCGCTATAAGGGCGTCGCTACCACGGCGTCGCTACCTCGGCGTCGCTACCACGGCGTCGCTACCTCGGCATCGCCATCAAGGTGTCGCTATCACGGTGTCACTACCACGGTGTCATTACCACGGTGTCACTACCACGGTGTCACTACCAGGTGTCACTACCACGGCGTCACTACCACGGTGCTACCACGGTGTCGCTACCACGCTGTCGCTATCACTGTGTCGCTACCACGGTGTCGCTACCACGGCGTCGCTACCACGGCATCACTACCACGGCGTCACTACCACGGTGCTACCACGGTGTCGCTACCACGGTGTCGCTATCACGGCGTCGCTACCACGGCATCACTACCACGGTGTCACTACCACGGCGTCACTACCACGGTGCTACCACGGTGTCGCTACCACGGTGTCGCTATCACGGCGTCACTACCACGGCGTCACTACCACGGTTCAGCGTTCTGAAACACACTTTAATGACTTGTTTGGTAATTTTTGTATATTTTGTTTATATATTACTTTCAGTTTCAAGTTTATTGAAATTCAGTTCCAAACTAATAAATTAAATTTCAAATGATGCTGTTGAGATAATTATATATAATTATTATTAGTCTTCCTTTAATGATAGCCGAGCCTGAGAGGTTCTCACTGTTCAACTATCAGGATACCAACAGCTCTCCAGCCTCAGGATGAGTCATCAGGATGAGTCATCAGGATGAGTCGCCCAGCAGGCCAGACATCACTGGAATATCTGCCCTCTGCTGCCATCTGGCGGTCCTCCGTACACGTTCCATGCAGACACTCGGTCATTCTCATCAGTTTCTGTTTTCATGAGTTCAACTGGATCAAACCATTCATCTAAACATACTGTATGAAGTAACTGTCCTAAAGTCTCATTTCAATGCATTATATGAAACAGTATATAATGTATATTTCCTCAAGCTGCTACAGTACGTCTACAATTTAACAGCTAATCAGAACAATACAACAGCTGACTTGTCTTGTTGTATATTCCTTAAATCTATAACATATATCCGCTGTATTACCTGTCTACACTGACTACTGAACATGGCTCTCCCACATTTCACTACTTCATTACATTAGTACATTAATGCACTTCTGCAAAGTATTACAACTTGTTCTAGATGTTGAATTCATTTTTTTTAGCCAACCTCTTCTAATCATTCCTCTACAGTATGAAAATAAACACTTAGACAACTGAAACTGGCTTCAACCCATCAGGATGAACATTCTGCCAGATGTTATTTGCTGATGGAAAGTTATTCCGTTATATAGTGCTAGCGTCATTTCACCACATTAACCAGGTGACGTTGTGCGTTTCTGGAATCGTGATACGACGGGGCGCCAATCCCCGACGGGGCGCCAATCTATCCCCGACAGGGTCGATCCCCGATGGGGCCAATCCCCAACGGGGCGATGCTGCACCCCGACGTGAAGATCCCATTATCTGCTAGCTGTACATTATCCCTTACTTGTTGTTAGCTTTTGAGGACTTGTTCAAATTTGTCTCTCATACATCAGTGAAATGGATCAAATTCAATGACGAATTGAACATGCTATTCTCTTCTATTCTAATCAGTTATTGGAAATGTATGACTGAAATGTAAATGATGTGTGATTTGGAGTCAGTGAAAAGACAGTGGTATAGTGCATAACAAGTCAGGGACATGGAGACATCCTGACTTCATGCGTCTCACACTGAAGGCTAAAGGTTAGGAGAGGTTAAATCAGATCACATCCTCTAAACATCTTCTCCCTGTTTCTTTCTTTCTTTCTTTGTTCTCCAGCAAAAAGCCAAAGAAGCCACAGCGACGGCAGATGAACAACCGACTGAAGCCGCTGACTCTGGCCTACGACGGAGACGCCGACATGTAGAAGTCTTCCCGCTGACCGCAGCGACCTACAGACATTAGTCCTACCACGGGACAACACAGGGTTGCTATGGAAACCGTCGATGTCAGAGCTGCCGCTGGGCGTTGTCCAACCTTCACGTGGACACCCCGGAGACGAGGATTCTGACAGGAAGAGAAACCTCAAAGTTCAACAACCAGGATCCATCTCTCCATCAGCAGGCTTGATTTAACCTGCCTCTTTGTTTTGATTTTACATTTTGAGACTTTGTTTCACGAGAGCCTTCATGAATTCTTTATCTTCTTCTGGAAGTTTGCCTTCGCTTCTCTGCCATCTACTACTGCCAGCAACATCCACGCCACGGCTGTCGGAGAGGGTCGCCCCAAAACTACCATTTAGCTCCAAAAGCACAAATCTTCATTTGTCTTTTTGTTAGTTTTGTCCCAGCTGAGTGGGATCATGTCCTCAGGACGCTCGTCCTCCTCTGTCCCACTGAGAACATCCAGACGTGGCTTGGTTCCATCTTACAGGAAGAGAAACCCGTACTGATTCCCAGAGCCTCCATCTCTTCTGCCTGCCTCTCTCTTCTCCGTTTTCAGGCATAATTTTGCACTATATTAGTGCAGCATGATATGTATGTCCGTCTAGCTTCGCCATAGGAAACTGCCTCTCTCAATACAAGATGGTGTACAGTCTTGTGCTAGAAATGTAAAAAAGTAGACTCTTTTTGCAAACAGAACTCACCGATGTTTGTTAATACTTCTCTTCTATTACCTCTTCCAGTGCGTGTGATACGACGGGGCTCAGTGTACATAGGATCTTTTTCTGTGGTCTCGACTTTACCTTTCTAGGATGTACAGCTACGCGTCCACTACGACTTTATTCTCTGACGATTGTCTGACTGCAGCTCAACGTTATGCTATTTTACTTTTGTAAATTATTAATTGACATTACTATCATCGACTCAGACTGCAGAACACGCTGGCCATTTGAAGACGTTTTGACAGGGAGTGTCCAAATGAACCACCAGCGTTGGTCTCTGGGACATCCCCCCCCCCATGTCCTCAGGTTTGAAGGACCCACCTTCAAAGTATCCGGACCCAGAATCGGGTCCAAACAGCTTTTCATATCACTTTCTTATACAGCACCCGGTCTGAAGGGTTATGAATTACAAGTAATACCTTTATTAAAGCTGATATTTTATTAATGCTTAATATCTATTATCCTTTATACGCCATCAGGTCTTTGGTTACAAATGTTACAAATGAGTCATTAATAGTTTTCTCTAACAAGAAACCATCAAGTCTGCAAAAATACAAATGATTGATGACCCAAAAGTTGATTTAGATTCTTGAGATGTCCTGTCTCTCTCTCAGTTCTGATCAGAACATGATGTATCAGTAGGAGACTTCCCAAAGTGATCAGAACATGATGTATCAGTAGGAGACTTCCCAAAGTGATCAGAACATGATGTATCAGTAGGAGACTTCCCAAAGTGATCAGAACATGATGTATCAGTAGGAGACTTCCCAAAGTGATCAGAACATGATGTATCAGTAGGAGACTTCCCAAAGTGATCAGAACATGATGTACCAGTAGGAGACTTCCCAAAGTGATCAGAACATGATGTACCAGTAGGAGACTTCCCAAAGTGATCAGAACATGATGTATCAGTAGGAGACTTCCCAAAGTGATCAGAACATGATGTATCAGTAGGAGACTTCCCAAAGTGATCAGAACATGATTGATCAGTAGGAGACTTCCCAAAGTGATCAGAACATGATTGATCAGTAGGAGACTTCCCAAAGTGATCAGACCATGATTGATCAGTAGGAGACTTCCCAAAGTGATCAGACCATGATTGATCAGTAGGAGACTTCCTGTCATCGCCAGCCGACGGCAGTTTAATATTTTGTGGGGTTTTGTTGCTCGTGAGTTGACGGAATGTTTAATTTATATCTCTTGGAATATGACTTGTAAATAAAGTGCTAAATATTTCTTTTGTATTATTATTTATTGTTGTATCATAACGTGTTTCCTTTTTTACGGCACAAGTTGTTATGCAAAAAAATAGAAACTAAAAAAAAACGACCTGGAGGCGTGAATGTGGAGCGCTGACAGCGATGCTGATAATATTGATAACCTTGTGAGAAACACAGTTGCTGATGAACTCTGACTTTTCCTACTCTTTGTTTATATGTATTTGACTAATTGCTGATAATAAACAAGGGAAATATTTCAACGTGTTGTCGTATCTTCAGA
>NC_051283.1:32361962-32364462 GCF_015220745.1 Sebastes umbrosus | reverse complement strand
TTTTAAACAACGTACACATCTTTAAAGAAGTCTTTATCTTCTTTAGCAAGGCTTTCATTTGGTTTACCTTTGTTCAAGTGTTCCACTAAAGCATATTATATATATATATATATATATATATATATATGTTTATTACAACCTGGGTTTTACTTGTGTGGGTTTGTCCATTATTGCAGTAAAAGTAAGTAAATTGCTGAGATGTTGAAACACTGCAGTCCGACGGGGGAAAGAACAGCAACAGTCAGAAGAGCAAACAGGATTTTGACTCTTCGGTCGGTCAGGTTGTCTGGAGGAGAAACGGAAGGGAAGGTTAACGGTCAAAATATTTCTCAAACTGTCCATTGTAAATAATTGAGTCATGCTCATTCAGTTATTCCAGGAACACATTCAGTTTTACCTCCAGATCAGCTGGTTTAGTTCATCTGAATAACCTTTGGGTTGTTTACTGCCGGTCTGGGGGTCTGACTGCTCACGTATCAGATATCAGAACATTGATATTAGATGATTCTGCAAAAACAAGGAGATCCTGACTCTACAGTATCGGTGCATGGCATCTACGGTCTGGTTAAGGTTAGGTACTCCGGACCACTACATACAGGACTCACTACTACCTGCATTGATACTGAACATCGTCGTTGGACGTAAATCACGAGGAGCAGAATCATCCGATATAAATGAAACCTCGGCATGCTGGGTAGCGATGTCACCACATCCCCAAATCTCAGCACTAAACTTGTGAGTACAATGTTATCTGGACCAAGAGAAACAAAGGCCAACGCTACAAACCATCAGAGCCAGGTCGTACTAAACCTGATTTATCCTTTCACTCCGTCTCCCTTTGTTCCTTCACTGCAGACCTCATGGTTTATAGCAGCATAAAGACAGAAGGCTTTCTACTCTACCCAAGTTAAGTTCTGAAAGTGTTCAGCAAACATAAGTCTCAACTCTCTGGCTGTGTTTCACTTGAAGACATGCATTCACACCCTTCAATAAGCCAAATGGAAGCCTGAGTTTCCGTCCCCGCTCCTCGACGCTGAAGCCGGCAGTCCTTCTAATTGTGATGAGGAAGCAATTGATGTGCAGCAGCTGCATCCTGTGACCGACGCTCCGCTCAGCCATTTGTCTCTGTCATCTCCACCTCGGCCCGCCCACCCTCCGCATCCTCCGCATCCTCCTGAAAAGCACTGGCAGCCTCCACCGTGACTGCCTACCGCCGGGCCTTTTGTCGCCACACATGGCGTGAAGCACGCCCTCGGCCCTTCTGGTCAAGCCCAGTTTGACTCCTATCCCTCGCGTGGAGTGACACTTCAGATGGCAGCTGGTTGGGCAGCGGCCACGGCAAAACCTGCTGCCACCGCGTCACGGCCACGCCTGAGGGCCTGCAGCAACATCTGCCCTCACAATCGGCGGTGGAGCGGAGCCAGCCAAACATATTCATGCCACCGCACGCCAGCGTCACTCAGCTGGGCAATCATCCTCTTCCTCTCTCTTGTCTTTATCTCTCGCCCCTCCTCTTTACAGCCCGATGGTGAGCTATTAGGAGAAGGCTACCCTGTAATCTTCTCCCCCGGCGCTGAATGGGCACCAAAAGGTGAGTTTGGAAAATTAGCAGCTTGACCTCGTGATTATAGTCTATCAATGAGAGCCGATCTGGAGCTGGGAGGAGGAAGGAGAGCAGGTGTTTGATTGAGAAGTAAGAAATGTTCCCTTTCTCCTCTTTCTGTAGTGGTTGGCAGGCGTTCACATCACTCTTGTGAATGCTTCTCATTCTGTGACACTGACACAACTCAGTGGCTCAGTTCTAACTCTCTGTGCTCCACTGATGCTCTATAGTGCCCTTGAAAAGCAATGAGACTCATATTTCCTGGCTGACTGTCTGTGTTAGTGACTGGGAGCTCATTCCGAAGCATTAGTCAAAGCACTAAATAGCTTCTGCATTTTTATTCACCCTTTTATTACACACATTTTGACACTAGCAAGGCCAAACCGCCGTCAGATGAGAGGTGTCTCTATACTCGCCGTCTGCAGATGCCAGCATTGTTACATATTTCACAATCATTAACGTCTGTTATGAACTTCAGTATCTACACCGTCGCACTGAGTTCTACAGGCCACTTAGTTCTACAGGCCTCCCGTTAACCTCACAAGAGCACATCTTATAGCAGCCGGCCCAGCGGAGGATTCAGCACCTCACGGTGGAGGTTCACAGTGATGATGGGGGAGGTAGTGTGAACCATACCATCCAGCAGGAAGTAGTGTGAACCGTACCATCCAGCAGGAAGTAGTGTGAACCATACCATCCAGCAGGAAGTAGTCCATACCATCCAGCAGGAAGTAGTGTGAACCATACCATCCAGCAGGAAGTAGTCCATACCATCCAGCAGGAAGTAGTGTGAACCGTACCATCCAGCAGTTCATGTTCATCCAACCCCAACCAGACACATTCCTGAATCATTACTTAGGAATAGTCTATTTCCCATTTTCATGATCGTTCCCTGAC